>NW_027524022.1:0-37460 GCF_052094955.1 Ictidomys tridecemlineatus
CAGTCACCAACCTCTGCACTCTGCAATGATCCTACTGAACACCAGTCTCCAAACTCTGATCTCTGCAACAGTCCTTCTGCACCTCAGTCTCCAGCTTCTGCTCTCTGAAAGATTCTTCTGCACCCCTGTATCCAACCTCTGCTCTCTGTAACAGTCCTTCTGCACCAGAGTCTTTAACCTCTGCTCTCTGTAACAGGACTTTCTCACCTCAGTCTCCAACCTCTGCTCTCTGCAACAGTCCTTCTGCACCACAGTCTCCAACCTCATCTCTCTACAACAGTCCTTCTGCACCCTAGTAACCAACATCTGCTCTCTGCAACAAACCTTCTGCACCCCAGTCTTCAACATCTGCTCTCTGCATCATTCATTCTGCAATTCAGTCTGAAAACTCTTCTCTCTGCAACGATTCTTCTCCAGGCAAGTCTCCTACATCTGGTCTCTGTAACACCCCAGTCTCCAAACTCTGCTCTCTGTAAGATCCATCTGAATCCCAGTCTCCAACCTCTGCTCTCTGTAACAGTCCTTCTTCACCCCAGGCTACAAATTCTGCTCTCTGTAACAATGCTTCTGCACCCCATTCTCCAACATCTGCTCTCTGCAACAGTTTTTCTGCACCCCAGTCTCCAAACTCTGCTCTCTGCAATGAACTTTCTGGACCCCAGTCTCCAAAGTCTGCTCTCTGCAAAAGTCATTCTGCACCCCAGTCTGCAAAATATGCTCTCTGCAACAGGCTTCTGCACCTCAGTCTGAAGACTCTGCTCACTGTAACATTCCTTCTCCACCCTTTTCTCCAACCTCTGTCCTCTGCAACAGTCCTTCTGCTCCCCAGTCTCTGAGATTTGCTCTTTGTAACACTCCTTCTGTACCAGAATATTCTGCTCTCTGTAACGGTCCTTCTACATCCCAGTCTCCAAACTCTGCTTTTCGTATCAGTCTGTCTGAAAACAAGTCTCCAACCTGTGTTCTCAGTATCTATCCTTTTGCACCTCAGGCTCAACCTGTGCTCTATGTAAAGTCCTTCTGCACCCCAGTCTCAAACCTCTGCTCTCGGTAACAGTCCTATATCGCAGTCTCCAAACTCTGCTTTCCTTAATGGTC
The DNA here is from genome assembly GCF_052094955.1 of Ictidomys tridecemlineatus. Lineage (NCBI taxonomy): Eukaryota > Metazoa > Chordata > Mammalia > Rodentia > Sciuridae > Ictidomys > Ictidomys tridecemlineatus. The sequence continues at coordinate 1,099 of NW_027524022.1, forward strand.
CTTTTTCTCCACACCAGTCTCAGACCTCTGCTTTCTGCAACAGTTCTTTTGCACCACAGCCGACAAACTCTGCTCTCTGCAACAGTCCTTCTGCACCCCAGTCTCCAACCTCTGCTCTCTTTAACCGTCCTTCTGCACCCCAGTCTCCAACCTCTGCTCTCTGTAACCGTCCTTCTGCACCAAAGTCTCCACCCTCTGCTCTCTGTAACAGTCCTTCTGAACCTCAGTCTTCAACCTCTGATCTCTGCAACAGTCCTTTTGCACCCCATTCTCCAACCTCTGCTCTCTGCAACAGTCCTTTGCACCCCAGTCTCCAACATCTGCTCTCAGCAACAGTCCTTCTAACTCCAGTCTCTAAACTCTGCTCTCTCAAACCATCATTCTGGACCCCAATATCCAACGTCCTTCTGCAACAGTCCTTCTGTACCAGTCCTTCTGCACCACAGTCTCCAACGTCCTTCTGCAACAGTCCTTCTGCACCTCACTCTCCAACCTTTGCTCTCTGTAAGATCCTTCAGCAACCCAGTCTCTAAATTCTGCTCTCTATAACATTCCTCTGCACCCCAGTCTCTAACCTCTCCTCTGTAACAGGCATTCTGCACCCCAGTCTCCAACCTCTGCTCTCTACAATGATCCTACTACACGCCAGTCTCCAACCTCTGATCTCTGCAACACTCCTTCTGCACCTCAGTCTCCTATATCTTCTCACTGTAAGATCCTTCTGCACATCTGTCTTCAAGCTCTGCTTCTTGTAACGATCCTTCTGCAACCCAGTCTCCAACTTCTGCTCTATGAAAAAGGACTTCTGCACCTCAGTCTCCAACATCTACTCTCTGCAACAGTCCTTCTGCACCCCAGTCTCCAAACTCTGCTCTCTGCAACAGTCCTTCTGTACTGCAGTCTCTAAACTCTGCTCTCTGAAACGGTCTTTCTGCACCCCAATTTCCAACCTCTGCTTTCTGTAACAGTCCTTCTGCACCCCAGTCTCCAAACACTGCTCTCTATAACAGTCCACCTGCACCTCAGTCTGCAAACTCTGCTCTCTGTAAGATCCTTCAGCAACCCAGTCTCTAAACTCTGCTCTCTATAACTGTCCTTCTGCACTCCAGTCTCCAACCTTTCCTCTCCGTAACAGGCCTTCTGCACGCCAGTCTCCAAACTCTTCTCTCTGTAGCAGGCCTTCTGCACCCCAGTCTCCAAAATCTGCTCTCTGCAACAATCCTTCTGCACCCCAGTCTCCAACATCTGCTCTCTACAATGATCCTACTGAAACCCAGTCTCCTACATCTGATCTCTGCAACAGTCCTTCTGCACCTCAGTCTCCAAATTCTGCTCTCTGTAAGATCCTTAAGCACCCCAGTATCCAACCTCTGCTCTCTGTAACAGTCTTTCTGCTTCCACGTCTCCAACCTCTGCTCTCTGTAACAGGACTTCCGCACGTCAGTCTCCAACGTCTGCTCTCTGCAACAGTCCTTCTGCATCCCAGTCTCCAACCTCTGCTTTCCACAACAGTCCTTCTGCACCCTAGTTACCAACATCTGCTCTCTGCAACGACCCTTCTGCACCCCAGTCTCCTACCTCTGCTCTCTGTAACAGTCTTTATACACCTCAGTCTCCCAACTCTGCTATCTGTAAGACCCTTCTGACACCCAGTCTTTAAACTCTGCACTCTGTAACAGTCCTTTTGCACCCCAGTCTCCAAACTCTGCTCTCTCTAACAGTCCTTCTGCACCCCATTCTCCAACCTTTGCTCTCTGCAATGATCATACTGCACCCCAGTTTCCAACTTCTGATCTCTACAAGAGTCCTTCTGCAGCTCATTCTCCAACTTCTGCTCTCTGTAAGATCCTTCTGCACACCTGTCTCCAAGCTCTGCTCCTTTCAACTATCCTTCTGCACCCCATTCTCCAACATCTACTCTATGTAAAAGGAGTTCTGCACCTCAGTCTCCAATCACTGCTCTCTTCAACAGTCCTTCTGCACCACAGTCTCAAAACTCTGGTCTCTGTAATATCCTTCTGCACTCCAGATTCTAAACTCTTTTCTCTGTAACATTCCTTCTCTTCCCCAGTCTTTATCCTCTGCTTTGTGCAAGTGTCCTGTGGCACCCCAGTCTCCAACCTCTGTCCTCTGCAACAGTCTTTCTTTTCCCAGTCTCTAACATCTGCTCTCTGTAACAGTCCTTCTGTACCGCAGTCTCCAACCACTGCTCTCTGTAACGGGCATTCTGCACCCCAGTCTCCAAATACTGCTTTCTTTATCAGTTCTTCTGAACCTCAGTCTCAAAACTCTGCTCTCTGTATCTATCCTTCTGCACCTCAGTCTCCAACCTGTGCTCTCTATAAAATTCCTTCTGCACCCCAGTCTCCAACCTTTGCTCTCTGTAACAGTTTTTATATACCGCAGTCTCCAAACTCTGGTCTCTGTAACGGTCCTCCTGCACCCCAATTTTCAACCTCTACTTTCTGTAACAGTCTTTTTGCACATCAGTCTGATACCTCTGCTCTCTACACGATCCTTCTGCACCCTAGTTTCAAAACATTGCTCTATGTAACAGTCCACCTGCACCTCAGTCTCCACCCTGTCCTCTCTATAACAGGCCTTCTGCATGCCAGTCTTCAAAGTCTTCTCTCTGTAGCAGGCCTTCTGCACCCCAGTCTCCAACCTCTGCTCTCTGCAATGATTCTAGTGCACCCCAGTCTCCAACTTCTGATCTCTGCAACAGTCCTTCTGCACCACAGTCTCCAAATTCTGCTCTCCGTAAGATTCATCTGCACCCCTGTATCCAACCTCTGCTCTCTGTAACAGTCCTTCTGCATCCAAGTCTCCAACCTCTGCTCTCTGTAGCAGGACATCCAAACCTCAGTATCTAAACTCTGACCTCTGCAACAGTCCTTCTGCAGCATATTCTCCAACCTCTGTTCTCTACAACAGTCCTTCTGCACTCTAGTTACCAACATCTGCTCTCTGCAACGACGCTTCTGAGCCCCAGTCTCCAACCTCTGCGCTCTGTAACAGTCCTTCTGTTCCTCAGTCTCTCAACTCTTCTCTCTGTAAGATCCTCCTGCAACCCAGTCTTTAAACTCTGCACTCTGTAACAGTCCTTCTGCACAACAGTCTACAACCTCTGCTCTCTGTAAAAGGCCTTCTGCACCCGAGTATCCAACATGTGCTCTCTGCAACAGTCCTTTTGCACCCCAGTCTCCAAACTCTGCTCTCTGTAAGATCCAGCTGAACCCCAGTCTTCAACCTCTGCTCTCTGTAACAGTCCTTCTGCACCCCAGTCTCCATCTCTGATCTCTGTAACAGTCCTTCTGCCCCTCAGTCTCCAACCTCTGCTCTATTTAATAGTCCTTTCTGCACCCCAGTCTCTAAAATCTGCTCTCTGCAACAGTTTTTCTGAACCCCAATTTCCAACATCTGTTCTCTGCAGCAGTCCTTCTGAACCCCAGTCTGTAAACTCTGCTCTTTGCAACGATTCTTCTGGAAACCTGTCTCCAATGTCTTCTCTCTGCAACAGTCCTTCTGCACCACAGTCTCCAACCTCTTCTCTCTTTAAGATTCTTCTGCACTCTAGTTTCCAAACTCTGCTCTCTGTAACATTCCTTCTCCACCCCAGTCTTCAACCTTTTTCCTCTGCAAGAGTTTTCTGCTCCCCAGATTCAGAGATCTGCTCAATGAAACAGTCCTTCCGGACCTCAGTCTCGCAACTCTGCTCTATGTAAGATCCTTCTGCACTTCAGTTTCAAAACTCTGCTCTCTGTAACATTCCTTCTCCACCACAGTCTACAACCTCTGTCCTCAGCACAGTCCTCTGCTCTCAAGACTCCGATATCTTCTCTCTGTAACAGTCCTTCTGTACTGCAGTCTCCAACCTCAGCTCATTGTAACGGTCCTTCTACATCCCAGTCTCCAACCTCTGCTTTCTGTAAAAGTCTGTCTGAACCCCAGTCTCCAATCTCTGTTCTCTGTATCTATCCTTCTGCACCTCAGTCTCCAACCTCTGTTCTATGTAAGAGTCCTTCTGGACCCCATTCTTCAACCTCTGCTCTCTGTAGCAGACTTATACCGCAGTATCCAAACTCTGCTCTCTGTAATGGTCTTTCTGCACACCAATTTCCAAACTCTGCTTCCTGTAACAGTCCTTCTGCACCTTTGTCTCCAAACTCTCTTCTTTGTAACAGTCCTTCTACACCTCAGTCTCCAACCTCTGCTCTCTGTAACAGTCCTTCTTCACCTCAGTCTGAAATCTCTGCTCTCTGCACGATCCTTCTGCACCCCAGTTTCAAACCACTGCTCTCTGTAACAGTCCACCTGCACCTCAGTCTCCAACCTCTGCTCTCTGTGAGATTCTTCAGCAAACCAGTCTCCAAACACTGCTCTCTATAACAGTCCTTCTGCACCCCAGTCTCCAACCTCTCCTCTCTGTAACAGGCCTTCCTCACGCCAGTCTCCAAACTCTGCTCTCTGCAACAATCCTTCTGCACCCAGTCTCCAACCTCTGCTCTCTATAATGATCTTACTGCACACCAGTCTCCAACCTCTGATCTCTACAACAGTCCTTCTGCACCTCAGTCTAAATTCTCTGCTCTCTGCACGATCCTTCTGCACCCCAGTCTCTAACACCTACTCTTTGTAACAGGACTTCTGCACCTCAGTCTCCAACCTTTTCTCTCTGTAACAGGCCTTCTGCAGGCCAGTCTCCAAACTCTACTCTCTGTAGCAGGCCTCGGCACCCCAGTTACAAAAATCTGCTCTCTGCAATGATCCTTCTGCACCCAAGTCTCAAACCTTACTTTTTGCAATGATCCTAGTGCACCCCAGTCTCCAACCTCTGATCTCTGCAACAGTGCTTCTGCACCTCAGTCTCCAAATTCTGCTCTCTGTAAGATCCTTCTATACCCCTGTATCCAACATCTGCTCTCTGTAACAGTCCTTCTGCATCTGAGTCTCCAAACTCTGCATTCTGTTACAGGCCTTCCACACCTCAGTCTCCAACCTCTGCTCTCTGCAACAGTCCTCTGCATCCCAGTCTCCAAACTCTGCTCTTTACAACAGACCTTCTGCAGCCCAGTCTCCAAATTCTGCTCTCTGCAACAGTTCTGCACCTCAGTCTGAAAACTCTGCTCTCTGCAACGACCCTTCTGCACCCCAGTCTCCTACCTCTGCTCTCTGTAACAGTCCTTCTACACCTCAGACTCCAAACTCTGCTCTCTGTAAGACCCTTCTGCAGCCCAGTCTTTAAACTCTGCACTCTGTAACAGTCGTCCTGAAGAACAGTCTTTTTAAACTCTGCTCTCTATAACAGGACTTCTGCACCCCATTCTCCGACCTCTTCTCTCTACAACAATTCTTCTCCACACCAGTCTCCAACATCTGCTCTCATCAACAGTCCTTTGCACCCCAGTCTCCAAACTCTGCTGTCTATAAGATCCATCTGAACCCCAGTCTCCAACCTCTGCTCTCTGTAACTGTCCTTCTTCACCCCAGTCATCAAACTCTGCTCTCTGTAACAATCCTTCTGCACCTCAGTCTCCATCTTCTGCTCTATGTAACAGTCCTTCTGCACCCCAGTCTCCAAACTCTGCTCTCTGCAAAGATCTTTCTGGACCCCAGTCTCCAACATCTGCTCTCTGCAAAAGTCCATCTGCACCACAGTCTCCAACCTCTGCTTACTGTAATATCCTTCTGCACTTCCAGTTTCCAGACTCTGCTCTTTGTAACATTATTTCTCCACCCAGTCTCCAACCTGTTTTCTCTGAAACAGTACTTCTGCTCCCCAGACTCCAAGATCTGCTCTCTTTAACAGTCTCCAACCTGTGCTCTTTGTAAGGGTCCTTCCACACCCCATTCTCCAACCTCTGCTCTTGGTAACAGTCCTTCTGCACCCCAATTTCCAAACTCTGCTTCCTCTAACAGTCCTTCTGCACCTGAGACTCAAAACTCTTCTCTGTGTAACAGTCCTTCTACACCTCAGTCTCCAACGTTTGCTCTTTGTAACCGTCCTTCTGGAACTCAGTCTGAAACCTCTGCTCTCTGCACGATTCTTCTGCACCCCAGTCTCAAACCACTGCTCTCTGTCCCAGTCCACTTGCACCTCTGTCTCCAACCTCTGCTCTCTGTAAGATCCTTTACAACCCAGTCTCCAAACTCTGCTCTCTATAACAGTACTTCTGCACCCCAGTATCCAAACTCTCCTCTCTGCAACAGTCCTTCTGCACCCCACTCTCGAATATCTGCTCTCTGCAACAGTCCTTCTGAACCTCAGTCTGAAAACTCTGCTCTCTGAAACCACCCTTCTGCACGCAAGTCTCCTAATTCTGCTCTTTGTTACAGTCCTTCTGCACCTCATTCTCCCAACTCTGCTCTCTGTAATATCCTTCTACAACCCAGTCTTTAAACTCTGCACTCTGTAACAGTTCTTCTGCACAATAGTCTCCATACTCTGCTCTCTGTAACAGGACTTCTGCAACCCAGTCTCCAACCTCTGCTCTCTGTAACAGTCATTTTGTACTGCAGATTCCAAACTATTCTCTCTATAACGGTTCTTCTGCACCTCACTCTCCAACCTCTGCTTTCTCTATCAGTCCTTCTACACTCAAGTCTTCAACCTCTGCTCTCTGTAACAGTCCTTCTGCACCTCAGTCCTCGAAAGTCTGCTCTCTGCAACAGTCCTTCTACACGCAAGTCTCCAACTTCTACACTCGGCAACAGTCTTTTTGCACCTCAGTCTTCAACATCTACTCTCTGTAACAGTCCTTCTGCACCCCAGTCTCTAAAATCGGCTCTCTGTAACAGTCCTTCAGCACCCCAGTCTCCACACTCTTCTCTCTGCAATGATCCTGTTACACCCATGTCTCCAAACTCTGCTCTCTGCAACAGTTCTTCTGCACCCCAGTCTCCAACATCTGCTCTCTGCAACAGTTTTTTTAAACCTCATTCTGAAAACTCAGCTCTCTGCAATGATCCTTGTTTACCAAAGTCTACAACCTCTACTCTCTCTGACAGTCCTTCTGCCACCCAGTCTCCAAACGCTGCTCTATGTTACAGGCCTTCTGATCCCCAGTCTCCAAGCTCTGCTCTGTGTAACAGGTCTTTTGCACCTCAGTCTCGAACCTCTTCTCTCTGCAACGATCTTTCTGCACCCCATTCTCCAACCTCTGCTCTCTGCAACAGTCCTATTGAACCCCAGTCTCCTACCTCTGCTCTCTGTAAGATAATTCTGCACACCTGTCTCCAACCTCTGCTCTCTTAAACAGTACTTCTGTACCACAGTCTCCAACATCTATTATCTGTAACGGTCCTTCTGCACCCCAGTCTCCAAACTCTGCTTTCTGTATCCGTCGTTCTGCACCCCAGGCTTCAACCTCTGCCATCTGTAACAGTCCTTTCCCACAGTCTCCAACCTCTGGTATCTGCAACAGTCCTTCTGCACCCCAGTCTGGAAACACTGCACTCTGCACACTACTTCTGCACACAGTCTCCAACCTCTGCTCTCTTCAAAAGTCCTTCTTCACCTCAGTCTCCAAACACTGCGCTCTGTAACAGTTTTTCTGCACCCCAGTCTTCAACAACTGCTCTCTGCAATAGGCCTTCTGCACACCATTCTCTAAAATCTGCTCTCTAGAACAGTCCTTCTATACACCAGTCTCCATAATCTAGTCTCTACACCGATCCTTCTGCACTCCAGTCTCCAATATCTGCTCTCCGCAACAATCCTTCTGCACCCCAGTCTCCAAATTTTCTTCTCTTTAGGATCCTTCTGCTCCCTAGTCTCCAAACTCTACACTCAGTATCAGTCCTTTTGCACCCAGTCATCAAACACTGCTCCCTGTAACAGTTTTTCTTCACCTCAGTCTTAAACAACTGTTCTCTGCAAAAGTCCTTCTGAACCCCAGTCTCCAACCTCTGCTCTCTAGAACAGTCCTTTTATACCAAAGCCTCCATAATCTACCCTCTGAAACAATCCTTCTGCACCCCAGTCTCCAACGTCTGCTCTCTGCAACAATCCTTCTGCACCCCAGTCTCCAAAATTTTCTCTCTGTAAGATTTTTCTACACCCCAGTTTCCAAACACGGCTCTCTGTAACATTCCTTCTACACCCCAGTCTCCAACGTCTTCCCTCTGCAATGCTCCCTCTGCACCCCACTCTCCAACCTTGATCTCTACAACAGTTCTTCTGTACCGCAGTCTTCAACCTCGGTTCTCTGTAAGGTTCCTTCTGCACCCCAGTCTCCATCCTCTGCTTTCTGTATCAGTCCTTCTGCACCACAGTCTCCAAACTCTGCTCTCTGAAACAGTCCTTCTGCACCTCACTCTTAAACATCTGCTCTCTGCAACAGTCCTTCTCCACCCCAGTCTCCATCCTCTGCTCTCTGTAACAGTCCTTCTGTACTGAAGTTTCCAAACTCTTCTCTCCGTAACGGTTCTTCTGCACCCCACTCTCCAACTTCTGCTTTCTCTATAAGTCTTTCTGCACTCAAGTCTCCAACCTCTGCTCTCTGTAAGAGTCCTTCTTCACCTCAGTCTCCAACTTCTGCACTCTGTTACAGTCCTTCGGTATTGCAGTCTCCAAACTCTGCTCTCTGTAATGGTCCTTCTGGACCCCAGTCTCCAAACTCTGCTTTCTATATCAGTCCTTTTCCACCATGGTCTCTAAACTCTGCTTTCTGTAACAGTCCTTCTGCAACTCAGACTACAATTTCTGCTCTCTGCTACAGTCCTTCTGCGCCCTAATATCCAAACTCTGCTCTCTTGAAAAGTTTTTCTGCACCTCAGTGTCCAAACTCTGCTCTCTGTAAGATCCTTCTGAAACCCAGTCCACAACCTCTGCTTTCTGCAATGGTCCTTCTGCACCCCAGCCTCTAACCTCTGTTCTCTACAACAGTTATTCTGCACCCCAGTCTAAAACCTCTGCTCTCTGTAACATTCCTTCTGTACCGCAGTCTCCAACCTCTGTTGTCTTTAAGGGTCCTTCTGCACCTCAGTCTCCAACCTCTTCTCTCTGTAAAAGTGCTTCTGCACCTCAGGCTCCAAATTTTGCTCTCCTTAATATCTTTCTGCAACCCAGTATTCAAACTCTGCTCTCTGTACCAATCCTTCTGCACCCCAGTCTCCAAACTCTGCTGTCTGTAACAGGCCTTCTGCACCCCAGTCTCTAAACTCTGCTCTCTGTATCAGTCCTTCTGCACCCCAGTCTCCAACCTCTGGTCTCTGCAACGATCCTTCTGCACCCCAGTCTTGTAGCTCTGTTCTCTACAACACTTCTTCTGCACCACAGTCTCCAAACACTGCTCTCTGTAACAGACTATCTGTTCCGCAGTATCCAACCTCTGTTTCCTTTAAGGGTTTTTCTGCCCCCGAATTTCCAACCTCTGCTTTCTGTATCAGTCCCTTCTGCACCACAGTCTCCAAACTCTGCTCTGTAACAGTCCTTCTCCAACACAGTCTGCAACCTTTGCACTCTGCAATTGTCCTACTGCATTCCAGTCTCCAACCTCTGCTCTCTGCAACAGTCCTTCTACACCCCAGTCTCCAACCTATGCTCTCTGTAACAGTACTTTTGTACTGCAGTTTCCAAACTCTTCTCTCTGTAACGATCCTTCTGCACCCCACTCTTAAACCTCTGCTTTCTCTATCAGTCCTTCTGCACTCAGTCTCCAACCTGTGCTGTGTAACAGTCATTCTGCACCTCAGTCTCTATCATCTGCTTGCTTCAACAGTTTTTGGAACCCCAAACTCCAACCTCTGCTCTCTGCAACAGTCCTATACCCAAGTCTCCAACCTCTGCACTCTGCAAGAGTCCTTCTCCACCTCAGTCTTTAACCTCTTCTCTTTGCAAAGGTCTTTCTGCACCTCAGTCTTCAACATCTACTCTCTTTAACAGTCCTTCTGCACCTCAGTCGCCAACCTCTGCTCTCTGTAAGATTCTTCTAAAAACCAGTCTCCAAACTCTGCTTTCTATAAAACTCCTTCTTCACCCAAGTCTCAAAATTCTGCTGTCTGTGACACTCTTTCAGCACCCCAGTCTGCACACTATGTTCTCTGCAATGATCCTTCTACACCCAAGTCTCCTACCTCTGCACTCTGCAACAGTTCTTCTGCACCCCAGTCGCAATTTCTGCTCTCTGCAACAGTTTTTCTAAACCTCATTCTGAAAACTCTGCTCTCTGAAAGGATCCTTTTGAACCCCAGTCTCCAACCTCTGCTCTCTCTGACAGTCCTTCAGCACCTCAGTCACCAACCTCTGCTCTCTTTAAGATCTTTATGCCAGTCAGTCTCCAAATTCTGCTGTATGTTACAGGTCATCTGCTCCCCAGTCTCCAAGCTCTGCTCTGTGTAACAGGCCTTCTGCACCTCAGTATCCAACATCTTCTCTCTGCAACAATCCCTCTGCACCCCATTCTCCAACCTCTTCTCTCTGCATCATTCCTATTGCACCCCAATCTCCAACCTCTGCTCTCTGTAAGATCCTTCTGCACACGTGTCTCAAACCTCTGCTCACTTTAACAGTCCTTCTGTACAGCAGTCTCTAACCTCTATTCTCTGTAAAAGTCTTTCTGCACCCCAGTCTCTAAACACTGCACTCTGCAAGTCCTTCTGCACCCAGTCTCCAACCTCTCCTCTCTGCGACAGTCCTTCTGCACCTTAGTCTCTAAACACTGCTTACTGTAACAGTTTTTCTACACCTCAGTCTTTAACAACTGCTCTCTGCAACAGTACTTCTTCACCCAAGTCTCCAAACTCTGCTCTCTAGAACAGTCCTTCTATACACCAGTCTCCATAATCTACTCTCTGCAATGATCCTTCTGCACCCCAGTCTCCAAAGTCTGCTCTCTGCAACAATCCTTCTGCACCACAGTCTGCAACATCTGCTCTCTGTAATAGTCCTTCTGTACTGCAGTCTCCAACCTCTGCTCTCTGTAACAGACCTTCTGCACCCAAGTCTCCAAACTCTGCTCTCTTTAAAACTCCTTCTGCACTCCATTCTCCAACCTATGCTCTCTGTAAGAAAATTCTGCACACCTGTCTCCAACCTCTGCTCTCTGTAACAGACCTTCTGCACCCAAGTCTCCAAACTCTGCTTTATGCAACAGTCCTTCTATTCCCCAGTTTCCAACATCTGCTCTCTGCAAAAGTCCTTCTACACCCCAGTCTCAAACCTCTGCTCTCTGAAACAGTTCTTCTACACCCCAGTCTCCATACTCTGCTCACCCCTATGATCCTTCTGCACCCCAGTCTCGAACCATGCTCTCTGTAAATGTCCTTCTGTACCGCAGTCTCCAAACTCTTTTTTCCGTAAGTGTCCTTATGTACTCCAGTATCCAACCTCTACTTTCGGTATCAGGAGTTTTGAACACAGTCTCCAAACTATGCCCTCTGTATCATTCCCTCTGCAACTCAGTCTGCAACTTCTGCTTTCTGAAACAGTCCTCTTGAACCCCAGTCTCCATCCTCTGCTCTCTGCAACAGTTCTTTTGCACACCAGTCTCCAACATCTGCTCTCTTCAACAGATCTTCTCCACCCCAGTCTCCAACCTCTGCTCTTTTTAACAGTCCTTCTGTACTGCAGTCTCCAACCACTGCTCTCTGTAAGGGTCCTTCTGCACACGAGTCTCCAAGCTCTGCTTTCTGTATTAGCCCTTCTGCACCCGAGTCCCCAACGTTTGTTCTGTGTAACTGTCCTTCTGCACCTTAGTCTCCAAATTCTGCTCTCTGCTACACTCCTTCTTCACCCCTATCTCCAAACTCTACTCTCTGCAACAGTCCTTCTACAGCCCAGTCTAAAACCTCTGCTCTCTGCAACAGTCCTTCTGCAACCCAGTCTCCAACCTCTGCTATCTGTATCAATAATTCTGCACCTCAGTCTCCAAGCTCTGCTCTCTGCATCGGTTCTTCTACACCTCAGTCTCCAAACTCTACTCTCTGCAACAGTGCTTCTGCACCTCAGTCTCCAAACCCTGATCTCTGTAAAATAATTCTGCAACGCAGTCTACAAACTCTGCTCTCTGTAACAGTCATTCTGCACCCCAGTCTCCAAACACTGCTCTTTTTAACAGGCCTTCTGCACCCCAGTCTCCAAACTCTGCTCTCTTTATCAGTCCTACTGCACCCCAGTCTCCAACCTCTGCTCTCTGCAACAATCTTTCTGCACCCTGCCTCCAACCTGTGCTCGCTGCAAAAGTCCTTCTTCACCAGTCTCCAACATCTGCTCTCTGCAACAGTTCTTCTGTACCTCAGTCTGAAAACTCTGCTCTCTGAAACAATCCTTCTGCACCCCAGTCTCAAAACTCTGCTCGCTGTAACAGTCTTTCTGTACATCAGTCTCCAAACTTTTCTTTCTGTAACACCCTTCTGAAACCCAGTCTGGAAAACTCTACTCACTGAAACAGTCGTTCTGCACCCCAGTCTCCAAACTCTGCTCTCTGTAACAATAATTCTGCACCTAAATCTCCAACCTCTGCTCACTGCAAAGGTGCTTCTGCACCCCAGTCTTAAACCTCTGTTCTCTGCAACAGTCCTTCTGCACCCCAGTCTTCAACCTCTTCACTCTGTAGCAGTCCTTGTGTACCGGAGTCTCCAAACTCTGCTCTCTTTATCTTTTCTTCTGCACCCAAGTCTCCGACATCTGCTTTCTCTATAAGTCCTTCTAAACCAACTCTCCAACCTCTGCTCTCTTTAACAGTCTCTCTGCACCTCAGTCTCTAATTTCTGCTTTCTGTAACAGTGCTCCTGCACCCCAGTCTCCAACCTCTGCTCTCTGCAACATTCATTTTGCACTCCAGTCTCCTACCTGTGCTCTCTGTAAAAGTTCTTCTGCACATCAGTCTCCAACCTCTTCTATCAGCAAATGTCCTTATGCACCCCAGTCTCCAACTTTTGTTCTCTGCAACAGTCCTTCTGTAGCGCAGTCTCCAATCTCTGCTCTCTTTCAGAGGCCTTCTGCATTCCAGTCTCCTACCTCTTCTCTCTGTAACAGACCTTCTGCACACAAGTCTCCAAACTCTGCTCTCTTTAATAGTCCTTCTGCACCCCAGTCTCGAACCTTTGCTCTCTGTAACAGTCTTTCTGCACCTCAGTCTCCATACTTCGCTCGCTGTAAGATGCTTCTGCTCACCAGTCTCCCAACTCTGCCCTTTGTATCAGTCCTTCTGAACCCCAGTCTCCAATCTCTGCTCTCTGCAGCAGTCCTCTGCACCTCAATCTCCAAACTCTGCTCTCTGTATGATGCTTCTGCAGCCCAGTCTACAACCTCTGCTCTCTGTAACAGTCCTTCTACACCCTTGTTTCCAAACTCTTCTCACTGTAACGGTCCTTCTGCAACCCAGTCTCCAAACTCTGCTTTCTGTATCAGTCCTTCTGCACCCCAGGCTTCAACCTCTGCTCTCTGTTACAGTCCTTCTGCATCTCAGTCTCCACCATCTGCTCTCTACAACATTCCTTCTCCACCCCAGTCTCCAACCTCTGCTCTTTGCAAAAGTCCTTCTGCACCCCAAACTCCAACCTCTGCTCTCTGTAAAGGTCCTTCTACACCCCAGTCTCCAAACTCTGCTTTCTGTATCAGTTTTTCTGCACCCCAGTTTCCGATTTCTGCTCTCTGTAACAGTCCTTCTGCACCCAAGTCTCCAAAGTCTGCTCTCAGTAATAGTCCTTCTGCACCACAGTCTCCAACCTCTGGTCTCTGCAAAAGTCCTTCGGCACCCAAGTCTCCAACATCTGCTCTCTGGAACAGTCCTTCTACACCCCAATCTACTACTTCTGCTCTCTGCAACAGTCTTTCTACCACCCAATCTCGATACTCTGCTCGCACCAACGATTCTTCTGCACCCCAGTCTCCAACCTCTGCTCTCGTTAAAAGTCCTTCTGTACCGCAGTCTCCGACCTTTGTTCTCTGTAAGGGTCCTTATGCACCCCAGTATCCAACCTCTTCTCTCTGCAACGATTCCTCTCAACACTAGTCGCCAACCTCTGCTCTCTGCAACAGTCCTTCTGCACCCCAGTCTCCAACCTCTGCTCTCTGTAACAGACCTTCTGTACTGCAGTCCAAACTCTGCTCTCTGATAAATTCTTACTTCACCCCAAACTCCAATTTTTGCTTTCTTTATCAGTCCTTTTGCACTCCAGTATCCAAACTCTGCTCTCTGTAAGAGTCGTACTGAACCTCAGTCTCCAACCTCTGCTCTCTGTAAGATTCTTCTGCACCCCAGTTTCCAAACTCTGCTCTCTGTAAAATTACTTCTGCACCCTAGTTTCAAACCTCTGCTTTCTGCAACGGTCCAGCTGCACCCCAGTCTTCAACCTCTGTCCTCTGCAACAGTCCTTCTGCTCTCCAATATTCAAAATCTGGTCTCTGGAACAGTCCTTCTGTACCGAAGTCTCATAACTCTGCTCTCCGTAAAGGTCCTTTTGCACCCCAGTTTCCAAACTCTGCTTTCTTTATCAGTCCTTCTTCAAAACAGTCTCCAACCTCTGCTCTCTGTAACAGTCCTTCTGCACTCAGTCTCCAACCTCTGCTCTTTTCAAAAGTCCTTTGCACCCCATTCTCCAACCTCTGCTCTTTAAATAAGTCCTTCTGAACAAGAGTCTCAAACATCTACTCTCTGCAGCAGCCCTTCATTAATCTATTCTCCAAACTCTGCTCTCTGCAACAATCCTTCTGCACCTCAGTCTCCAACCTCTGCTCTCTGTAACAGTCCTTTTACATCTCAGTCTGATACCTTTGCTCTCTGCATGATCCTTCTGATCCCATTCTTCAACCACTTCTCTCTGTAACCGTCCTTTTGCACCTCAGTCTCCAAACTCTGCTCTATGGAAGACCTTTCTGCCACCCAGTCTCCTAACTCTGCTCTCTATAACAGTCCTTCTGCACCCAATTCTTCAAACTTTGCTCTCTTTAACAGGCCCTCAGCATCCCAGTCTCAAAACTCTTCTCTCTGCAACGATCATTCTACACCCTTGTCTCCAACCTCTGCTCACTGCAACAGTCCTTCTGCACCCTAGTCTCCAAACTCTACTCTTTGTAAGATCTTTCTGTACCCCAGTTTCCAACCTCTACTATATGTAACAGTAATTCTGAACACCAGTATCCAAAATCTGCTCTTTGTAACAGTCCTTCTGCACACCAGTCTGCAACCTCTGTTTTCTGAAACAGTCCTTCTGCAACGCAGTCTGGAAACTCTGCTCTCTGTAACAATCCTGCTGTACCGCAGTCTCCAAACTCTGCTCTCTGTATCAGTCCTTCTTTACCCGAGTCTCCAACCTCTGCTCTCTATAACAGTCCTTCTACACCTCATCTCCAACCTCTGCTCTCTGCAAAGGTCCTTCTGCACCCCAGTCTCCAAAATCTGCTCTCTGTAACAATCCTTCTGCACCACAGTCTCCATACTCTGCTCACTGTAATAGTCTTTCTGCACCTTAGTCTGCAACCTCTGCTCTCTGCAATAGTCCTCCTGCACCCCAGTCTCCAACCTCTGCTCTCTGCAACAGTCCTCCTGCACCCCAGTCTCCAACCTCTGCTCTCTGCAATAGTAATTCTGCACCCCAGTCTCCAACATCTGTTCTCTAAAACAGTCCTCCTCCACCCCAGTCTCCAACCTCTGATCTTTTCAACAGTCCTTCTGCACCCCAGTCTCTAACCTCTGATTCCTGTATCAGTCCTTCTACAACCATGTCTCCAAATTCTGCTCTGTGTAAAAGTCCTTCTGCACCCCAGTCTCCAACCTCTGCTCTCTGCAATAGTCCTTCTGCAACCCAGTCTCCAAACACTGCACTCTGCAACATTCCTTCTCCACCCCAGTCTCCAAACTCTGCTCTCTGTAACGTCCTTCTGCACATCAGTCTCCAAACTCTGCTCTCTGTAAGCGTCCTTCTACACCCCATTCTCCAATCTCTACTTTCTGTATCAGCCCTTCTGCAGCACAGTCTCCAAACTCTGCTCTCTGTATCAGTGCTTCTGCACCTCACTCTGCCACCTCTGCTCTCTGCAAGAGTCCTTTTTCACCCCAGTCTTAAACCTCTGCTCGCTGCAACAGTCCTTGTGCACCCCAGTCTCCAAAATCTGCTCTCTGCAACAGTCTTTTACCACCCCAGTCTCCAATCACTTATCTCTGTAACCGTCCTTCTGTACTGCAGTCTCCAACCTGTGCTCTCTGTAACGGTTCTTGTGCACCCCATTTTCCAACCTCTGCTTACTGTATCAGTCCTTCTGCACCACAGTCTCCAAACTCTGCTCTCTGTAACAGTCTTTCTGCACCTCACTCTGCTACCTCTGCTCTCTGCAACAGTCCGTCTGCACCCCAGTCTCCAAAATCTGCTCTCTGTAACAATCCTTTTGCACCACAGTCTCCGTACTCTGCTCACTGTAACAGTCCTTCTGCACCTTAGTCAGCAACCTCTGCTCTCTGCAATAGTCCTCCTGCACCCCAGTCTCCAACCTCTGCTCTCTGCAATAGTAATTCTGCACCTCAGTGGACAACATCTGCTCTCTAAAACAGTCCTCCTCAACCCCAGTCTCCAACCTTTGCTTTTTTCAACAGTCCTTCTGCACCCCAGTCTTCAACCCCTGGTTTCTGTATCAGTCCTTCTGCACCCAAGTTTCCAAACTCTACTCTGTGTAACAGCCCTTCTGCACCCCAGTCTCCAACCTCTGCTTTCTGCAACAGTCTTTCTGAAACCCAGTCTCCAAACACTGCACTCTGCAACATTCCTTCTCCACCCCAGTCTCCAACCTCTGCTCTCTGTAATGTCCTTCTGCACATCAGTCTCCAAACTCTGCTCTCTGTAAGCGTCCTTCTGCACCCCATTCTCCAATCTCTACTTTCTGTATCAGTCCTTCTGCACCACAGTCTCCAAACTCTGCTCTCTGTATCAGTGCTTCTGCACCTCACTCTGCCACCTCTGCTCTCTGCAAGAGTCCTTTTTCACCCCAGTCTTAAACCTCTGCTCGCTGCAACAGTTCTTCTGCACCCCAGTCTCCAAAATCTGCTCTCTGCAACAGTCCTTTACCACCCCAGTCTCCAATCATTTATCTCTGTAACCGTCCTTCTGTACTGCAGTCTCCAACCTGTGCTCTCTGTAACGGTTCTTGTGCACCCCATTCTCCAACCTCTGCTTACTGTATCAGTCCTTCTGCACCACAGTCTAAAACTCTGCTCTCTGTAACAGTCTTTCTGCACCTCACTCTGCTACCTCTGCTCTCTGCAACAGTCCGTCTGCACCCCAGTCTCCAAAATCTGCTCTCTACAACAGTCTTTTTCCACCCCAGTCTCCAAACTCTGCTCTCTGTAACCGTCCTTCTGTACTTCAGTCTCTAACCTCTGCTCTCTGTAACGGTTTTCTGCACCCCAGTCTCCAAACTCTGCTCTCTGTATCAGTTCTTCTGCACCCCTGTCTCTAAACTCGCTCTCTTTAACAGTCCTTCTGCACCTCAGACTCCAACCTCTGCACTCTGCAACAGTCCTACTGCGCCCCAATCTCCAACCTCTGCTCTCTGCAACAGTCCTTCGGCACCTCAATGTCTAAACTCTGCTCTCTGTATAATCCTTCCTGAAACCCAGTCTCCAACCTGTGCTATTTGCAATGGTGCATCTGCACCCCACTCTCTAAACTCTGTTCCCTACAACAGTTATTCTGCATCCCAGTCTCCAAACTCTGCTCCCTGTAACAGTCCTCCTGTACCGCAGTATCAAACCTATGTTCTCTGTAATGGTCCCTCTGCACCCTAATCTCTAAAATCTGCTATCTGGAAGAGTCCTTCTGCACCCCAGTCTCCAAACTCTGCTCTCTGAAACATTTCTTCTTCACCCCAGTTTCAAAACTGTGCTCATTTTAACTGTCCTTCTGCACCCCACTCTCCAACCTCTGCTCTGTGAAACACTTCTTCTGTACTGCAGTCTCCAACCTCTGCTCTCTGTAACTGTCCTCTTAGACCCCAGACTCTAACCTCTGCTTTCTGTATCAGGCCTTCTGCACTCAAGTTCCAACTTCTGCTCTCTGTAACAGTTTTTAAGAACCTCAGTCTTCAAATTCTGCTCTCTGCAAAAGTCCTTCTGCACCCCAATCTACAATCTCTGCTCTCTCCACACTTTTTCTACACCCAAGTCTCCAACCTCTGCTCTTCAACAGTCCTTCTGTACCTCTGTCTCCAAACTCTTCTCTCTGCATTGGTCTTTATGCACCTAAGTCTTCAACCTCTACTCTCTGTAACAGTCTTTCTGCACCTCAGACTCCAACCTCTGCTGTCTGTAAGATTCTTCTGCAACCCAATCCCCCAAACTCTACTCTCTGTAACAGTCCTACTGCACCCTTCTCCAAATTCTGCAATCTGTAAACGGCGTTCTGCACCCCAGTGTACAATCTCTACTCTCTGGAACGATCATACTGCACCCAAGTCTCCAAATTTTCTCTCTGCAACAGTCTTTCTGCACCCCAGTCTCTAACATCAGCTGTCTGCAATAGTACTTCTTCACCTCAGTCTGAATACTTTGCTCTCTGCAACGATCCTTCTGCACCCCAGTCTCCAAACTCTGTTCTATGTAACACTTATTCTGCAGGTCAGTCTCAAACCTCTTCTCTCTGTAAGATCCTTCTACTACCCAGTCTCCAAACTCTGCTCACTGTAACAGTCCTTGTGCACCCCAGTCTCCAACCTTTTCTTCTTTTAACAGGCCTTCTACACCCAAATCTCTATCTTCTGCAATGTGCAACGGTCCTTCTGCACCCCATTGTCCAAACACTGTTCTCCAAAACAGTTCTTCTGTACCACAGTCTTCAACCTCTGTTCTCTGTAAGGGTCTTTCTTCACCCCAGTCTCCAACCTCTCTTTTCTGTATCAGTCCTTCTGCACTAACAGTCTCCGAATTCTGCTCTCAGTTACAGTCCTTCTGCACCTCACTCTGCAAACTCTTCTCTCTGCAACAGCTCTTCTGCACCCCAGTCTTCAACCTTGCTCTCTTCGACACTCCTTCTGCAACCCAGTCTCCAAAATTTGCTCTCTGCAACAGACCTTCTGTACTGCAGTCTCAAAACTCTGCTCTCTGTAATGGTCCTTCTGCAACACATTCTCCAAACTCTGCTTTCTGTACCAGATTTTCTAAACCCAGTCTCCAAGCCCGGCTATTTGTAACTTTCCTTCTGCACCTCAGACTCCAAACTCTGCTCTCTGTAAGATCCTTTTTAAACCCAGTCTCCAAACTCTGCTTTCTGAAATGGTCCTTCTGCACCCTAGTCTCCAACCTCTGTTCTGTACAACAGTTATTCTGCACCCCAGTCTCCAACCTCTACTCTCTGTAACGGTCTTTCTGCACCACAGTTTCCAACCTGTGCTTTCTGTATCAGTCCTTCTGCACTCAAGGCTCTAACCTCTGCTCTCTGTAACAGTCCTTCTGCACCTCAGTCTCCAAATTCTTCTCTCTGCAAAAAGTCTTTCTCCACCCCAGTCTCCAACATCTGCTCTCTGCAACAGAATCTGCACCCCAATCTCGAACCTCTCCTCCTTGCAACAGTTCTTCTGCACCCCAGTTTCCAACCTCCTCTCTACAACAGTCCTTCTGCACCCAAGTCTCCAACATCTGATCTCTCCAACAGTCCCTTCTCCACCCAAGTCTCCAAACTCTACTCTCTGTAACAGTCCTTCTGTACTGCATTTTCCAAACTCTTCTCACTGTAACGGTCCTTCTGCAACCCAGTCTCCAAACTCTGCTTTCTGTATCAGTCCTTCTGCACCCCAGGCTTCAACCTCTGCTCTCTGTAACAGTCCTTCTGCATCTCAGTCTCCACCATCTGCTCTCTACAACGTTCCTTCTCCACCACAGTCTCCAACCTCTGCTCTTTGCAAAAGTCCTTCTGCACCCCAGACTCCAACCTCTGCTCTCTGTAAAAGTTCTTCTACACCCCAGTCTCCACACTCTGCTTTCTGTATCAGTTTTTCTGCACCCCAGTTTCCAATTTCTACTCTCTGTAACAGTCCTTCTGCACCCAAGTCTCCAAAGTCTGCTCTCAGTAATAGTCTTTCTGCACCACAGTCTTTAACCTCTGGTCTCTGCAAAAGTCCTTCTGCACCCATGTCTCCAACATCTGCTCTCTGGAACAGTCCTTCTACACCCCAGTCTACTACTTCTGCTCTCTGCAACAGTCCGTCTACCCCCCAGTCCTCGATACTCTGCTCACCCCAATGATTCTTCTGCACCCCAGTCTCCAACATCTGTTCTCTTCAACAGTTCTTCTGCACCCCAGTCTCCAACCTCTTCTCTCTTTATAAGTCCTTCTGTACCACAGTCTCCGATCTTTGTTCTCTGTAAGGGTCCTTATGCACCCCAATATCCAACCTCTTCTCTCTGCAACGATTCCTCTCAACACTAGTCGCCAACCTCTGCTCTCTGCAACAGTCGTTCTGCACCCCAGTCTCCAACCTCTGCTCTCTGTAACAGACCTT
This sequence comes from Ictidomys tridecemlineatus, assembly GCF_052094955.1. NCBI lineage: Eukaryota > Metazoa > Chordata > Mammalia > Rodentia > Sciuridae > Ictidomys > Ictidomys tridecemlineatus. The sequence continues at coordinate 21,530 of NW_027524022.1, forward strand.
CTGTACTGCAGTCCAATCTCTGCTCTCTGATACCTTCTTTCTTCACCCCAAACTCCAATCTTTGCTTTCTTTATCATTCCTTTTGCACTCCAGTATCCAAACTCTGCTCTCTGTAAGAGTCTTACTGAATCTCAGTCTCCAACCTCTGCTCTCTTTAAGATCCTCTGCTCCCCAGTTTCCAAACTCTGCTCTCCGTAAAATTACTTCTGCACCCTAGTTTCAAACCTCTGCTTTCTGCAACGGTCCAGCTGCAACCCAGTCTTCAAGCTCTGTCCTCTGCAACAGTCCTTCTGCTCTCCAATATCCAAATTCTGGTCTCTGGAACAGTCCTTCTGTACCGAAGTCTCATAACTCTTCTCTCCGTAAAGGTCCTTTTGCACCCCAGTTTCCAAACTCTGCTTTCTTTATCAGTCCTTCTTCAAAACAGTCTTCAACCTCTGCTCTCTGTAACAGTCCTTTTACATCTCAGTCTGATACCTTTGCTCTCTGCATGATCCTTCTGATCCCATTCTTCAACCACTGCTCTATGTAACCGTCCTTTTGCACCTCATTCTACAAACTCTGCTCTATGGAAGATCTTTCTGCCACCCAGTTTCCTAACTCTGCTCTCTATAACAGTCCTTCTGCACCCAATTCTTCAAACTCTGCTCTCTTTAACAGGCCTTCTGCATCCCAGCCTCAAAACTCTTCTCTCTGCAACGATCATTCTACACCCTTGTCTTCAACCTCTGCTCTCTGAAACAGTCCTTCTGCACCCCAGTCTCCAAACTCTACTCTCTGTAAGATCTTTCTGCACCACAGTTTCCATGCTCTACTCTATGTAACAGTAATTCTGAACACCAGTCTCCAAAATCTGCTCTTTGTAACAGTCCTTCTGCACACCAGTCTGCAACCTTTGTTTTCTGAAACAGTCCTTCTGCAATGCAGTCTGCAAACTCTGCTCTCTGTAACAATCCTGCTGTACCGCAGTCTCCAAACTCTGCTCTCTGTATCAGTCCTTCTTCACCCCAGTGTTTAAACTCTGCTCTCTATAACAGTCCTTCTGTACCTCATCTCCCACCTCTGCTCTCTGCAAAGGTCTTTCTGCACCCCAGTCTCCAAAATCTGCTCTCTGTAACAATCCTTCTACACCACAGTCTCCATACTCTGCTTACTGTAACAGTCCTTCTGCACCTTAGTCTGCAACCTCTACTCTCTGCAATAGTCCTCCTGCACCCCAGTCTCCAACCTCTGCTCTCTGCAATAGTAATTCTGCACCCCAGTCTCCAACATCTGCTCTCTAAACAGTCCTCCTCCACCCCAGTCTCCAACCTCTGCTCTTTTCAACAGTCCTTCTGCACCCCAGTCTTCAAACTCTGCTTTCTATATCAGTCCTTCTGCACCCAAGTTTCCAACCTCTGCTCTGTGTAAACAGCCCTTCTGCACCCCAGTTTCCAATCTCTGCTTTCTGCAACAGTCCTTCTGCAACCCAGTCTCCAAACACTGCACTCTGCAACATTCTTTCTCCACCCCAGTCTCCAACCTCTGCTCTCTGTAACGTCCTTCTGCACATCAGTCTCCAAACTCTGCTCTCTGTAAGCGTCCTTCTTCACCCCATTCTCCAATCTCTACTTTCTGTATCAGTCCTTCTGCACCACAGTCTCCAAACTCTGCTCTCTGTATCAGTGCTTCTGCACCTCACTCTGCCACCTCTGCTCTCTGCAAGAGTCCTTTTTACCCCAGTCTTAAACCTCTGCTCGCTGCAACAGTCCCTTCTGCACCCCAGTCTCCAAAATCTGCTCTCTGCAACAGTCCCTTTACCACCCCAGTCTCCAACCATTTATCTCTGTAACCGTCCTTCTGTACTGCAGTCTCCAACCTGTGCTCTCTGTAACGGTTCTTGTGCACCCCATTCTCCAACCTCTGCTTACTGTATCAGTCCTTCTGCACCACAGTCTCCAAACTCTGCTCTCTGTAACAGTCTTTCTGCACCTCACTCTGCTACCTCTGCTCTCTGCAACAGTCCGTCTGCACCCCAGTCTCCAAAATCTGCTCTCTACAACAGTCTTTTTCCACCCCAGTCTCCAACCTCTGCTCTCTGTAACCGTCCTTCTGTACTTCAGTCTCTAACCTCTGCTCTCTGTAACGGTTTTCTGCACCCCAGTCCTCCAAACTCTGCTCTCTGTATCAGTTCTTCTGCACCCCGGTCTCTAAACTCACTCTCTTTAAACAGTCCTTCTGCACCTCAGACTCCAACCACTCTGCAACAGTCCTACTGCGCCCCAATCTCCAACCTCTGCTCTCTGCAACAGTCCTTCTGCACCTCAATGTCTAAACTCTGCTCTCTGTATAATCCTTCTGAAACCCAGTCTCCAACCTGTGCTATTTGCAATGGTGCATCTGCACCCCACTCTCTAAACTCTGTCCCCTACAACAGTTATTCTGCAACCCAGTCTCCAACCTCTGCTCCCTGTAACAGTCCTCCTGTACCGCAGTATCAAACCTATGTTCTCTGTAATGGTCCCTCTGCACCCCAGTCTCTAAAATCTGCTATCTGGAAGAGTCCTTCTGCACCCCAGTCTCCAAACTCTGCTCTCTGAAACATTTCTTCTTCACCCCAGTTTCAAAACTGTGTTCATTGTAACTGTCCTTCTGCATCACACTCTCCAACCTCTGCTCTGTGTAACACTCCTTCTGTACTGCAGTCTCCAACCTCTGCTCTTTGTAACTATCCTCTTGCTCCCCAGACTCTAACCTCTGCTTTCTGTATCAGGCCTTCTGCACTCAAGTTTCCAACTTCTGCTCTCTGTATCAGTCCTTAAGAACCTCAGTCTTCAAATTCTGCTCTCTGCAAAAGTCCTTCTGCACCCCAATCTACAACCTCTGCTCTCTGCCACACTTTTTCTACACCCAAGTCTCCAACCTCTGCTCTTCAACAGTCCTTCTGTACCTCTGTCTCCAAACTCTTCTCTCTGCATTGGTCTTTCTGCACTTCAGTCTTCAACCTCTACTCTCTGTAACAGTCTTTCTGCACCTCAGACTCCAACCTCTGCTGTCTGTAAGATTCTTCTGCAACCCAATCCCCAAACTCTACTCTCTGTAACAGTCTTACTGCACCCTTCTCCAAATTCTGCAATCTGTAAACGGCGTTCTGCACCCCAGTGTACAATCTCTGCTCTCTGGAACGATCATACTGCACCCAAGTCTCCAACCTCTTCTCTCTGCAACAGTCTTTCTGCACCCCAGTCTCTAACATCAGCTGTCTGCAATAGTCCTTCTGCACCTCAGTCTGAATACTTTGCTCTCTGCAACGATACTTCTGCACCCCAGTCTCCAAACTCTGTTCTATGTAACACTTTTTCTGCACGTCAGTCTCAAACCTCTTCTCTCTGTAAGATCCTTCTACTACCCAGTCTCCAAACTCTGCTCACTGTAACAGTCCTTGTGCACCCCAGTCTCCAAACTTTTCTCTCTTTAACAAGCCTTCTACACCCAAATCTCTATCTTCTGCAATGTGCAACGGTCCTTCTGCACCCCATTGTCCAAACTCTATTCTCCAAAACAGTTCTTCTGTACCACAGTCTTCAACCTCTGTTCTCTGTAAGGGTCCTTCTTCACCCCAGTCTCCAACCTCTCTTTTCTGTATCAGTCCTTCTGCACTACAGTCTCCGAATTCTGCTCTCAGTTACAGTCTTCAACCTTGCTCTCTGTAACTTTCTTTCTGCACCTCAGACTCCAATCTCTGCTCTCTGCAACAGTCTTTCTGGGCCCCAATCTCCAAGCTCTGCTCTCTGCAACAGTCTTTCTGCTCCTCAGTGTCAAACCTCTGCTCTCTGTAAGATCCTTCTGGAACCCAGTCTCCAACCTCTGCTTTCTACAATGGTCTTTCTTCACCCGAGTCTCCAACCTCTGTTCTCTACAACACATACTCTGCACCCCATTCTCCAACCTTTTCTCTCTGTAACAGTATTTCTACACCCCAGTCTCCAAACTCTGCTCTCTGTAACAGTCCTTCTGTACTGTAGTCTAAAATCTCTGCTGTCTGTAATTGTCCTTCTGCACCCCAGTCTCCAAACTCTGCTTTATGTATCAGTCCTTCTGCACATCAGACTCCAACCTCTGCTCTCAGAAAGAGTTATGCTGCACCCCAATCTCCAACCTCTGCTCTCTGCAACAGTCCTACTGCACCCAAGTCTCCAACCTCTACTCTCTGTATCAATCCTTCTGCACCTCAGTCTCCAAGTCTTCTCTCTGCAATGGTCCATCTGCACCCCAGTCACCAACCTCTGTTTTCTACAACACGTCTTCTGCACCCAAATCTCCAACCTCTGCTCTCTTTAACAGTCCTTCTGTTCCGCAGTCTCCAACCTCTGTTTTCTTTAATGGTCTTTCTGCACCCTAGTTTCAAACCTCTGCTTTCTGTATCAGTCCTTCTTCACCACAGTCTTCAAACTCTGCTGCTGTAACAGTCCTTCTGCACATCAGTCTGCAATCTCTGTTCTCTGCAATAGTCCTTCTGCACCCCAGTCTCCAACCTCTGCTTTCTGTATCAATCCTTCTGCACCTCAGTCTCCAAGTCTTCTCTCTGCAACGGTCCATCTGCACCCCAGTCACCAACCTATGTTTTCTACAACACTTCTTCTGCACCCAAATCTCCAACCTCTGCTCTCTTTAACAGTCCTTCTGTTCCGCAGTCTCCAACCTCTGTTTTCTTTAATGGTCCTTCTGCACCCTAGTTTCAAACCTCTGCTTTCTGTATCAGTCCTTCTTCACCACAGTCTTCAAACTCTGCTGCTGTAACAGTCCTTCTGCACATAAGTCTGCAACCTCTGTTCTCTGCAATAGTCCTTCTGCACCCCAGTCTCCAACCTCTGCTTTCTGTATCAGTCCTTCTGCACCTCAGTCTCCAAACTCTGTTCTCTGTAAGAGTCCTTCTCCACTTCACTCTCCAACCTCTGTTCTCCGCAACAGTCCTGTGGCACCCCAATCTCCAAATGCTACTCTCTGCAACAGTCTTTCTTTACCCCAGGATCCAACCTCTACTCACTGAAACAGTTATTCTGCACCCCAATCTCCAACCTCTACTCTCTGCAATAGTCCTTCTGCACGCAAGTCTCCAACCGCTACTCTATGAAACAGTCTTTCTGCACCCCAGTCTCCAACATCTGCTCTCTACACTAGTCCTTCTGCACCCCAGTTTCCAATCTCTGATTTCTGTAACAGTACTTCTACACTCAAGTCTCTAACCACTGCTCTCTGTAACAGTCCTTCTGCACCTCAGACTCCAAATTTTGGTCTCAGCAACAGTCCTTCTCCACCTCAATCTTCAACCCCTACTCTCTGCTACAGTCTTTCTGCACCCCAGTCTCCAGCCTCCTCTCTGCAACAGTCCTTCTGCACCCCAGTCTCCAACATCTGATCTCTGCAACAGTCCTTCTCCAACCCAGTCTCCAACTTCTGCTCTCTGTAACACTCCTTCTGTACTGCAGTTTCCAAACTCTTGTCTATGTAACTGTCCTTCTGCACACCAGTTCCAACCACTGCTTTCTCTATTAGTCCTTCTGAACTCAAGTCTCCAACCTCTGCTCTCTGCAACAGTCCATTTGTACCCCAATCTCCAACCTTTGCTCTCTGCAACAGTCCTTCTACACCCAAGTATCCAACCTCTGCACTCTGCAACAGTCCTTCTTCACCTCAGTTTCCAACCTCTGCTCTCTGCAATTGTCTTTCTACACCTTAGTCTTCAACATCTACTCTCTGTAACAGTCCTTCTGCACCTATGTCTCCAACCTCTGCTCTCTGTATGATCCATCTGAAAATCAGTCTCCAAACTCTGCTTTCTATAACAGTCCTTCTTCACCCCAGTCTCCAAACTCTGCTCTCTGTAATAGTCCTTCTGTTCCACAGTCTCCAAACTCTGTTTTTTTTAATGGTCTTTCTGCACCCCAGTTTCCAACTTCTGCTTTCTGTATAAGTCCTTCTGCACCGCAGTCTCCAAACTCTGCTGCTGTAACAGTCCTTCTGCACCTCAGTCTGCAACCTCTGCTCTCTGCAATAGTCTTACTGCAGCCCAGTCTCCAACCTATGCTCTCTGCAACAGGTCTTCTGAACCCAAGTCTCCAAACTCCTCTCTGCAACAGTCCTTCTGAACCCCAATCTCCAACCTATGCTCTCTGCAAAAGTCCTTCTACACCCAAGTCTCCAGCCTCTTCACTCCGCTACAGTCCTTCTGCACCTCAGTTTCCAACCTCTGGTCGCTGCAATTTTCTTTCTACACCTCAGTCTTCAACATGTACTCTCTGTAACAGTCCTTTTGCACCTCAGTCTCCAACCTGTGCTCTTTGTATGATCCTTTTGGAAATCAGTCTCCAAACTCTGCTTTCTGTAACAGTCATTTTGCACCCCAGTCTCCAACCTCTGCTCTCTGTAATAGTCCTTCTCTTCCACATTCTCCAACCTCTGTTTTCTTTAATGGTCTTTCTGCACCCCAGTTTCCAACCTCTGCTTTTTGTATCAGTCCTACTGCACGGCAGTCTCCAAACTCTGCTGCTGTAACAGTCCTTCTGCACCTCAGTCTGCAACCTCTGCTCTCTGCAATAGTCTTACTGCAGCCCAGTCTCCAAACTATGCTCTCTGCAACAGGTCTTCTGAACCCAAGTCTCCAAACTCCTCTCTGCAACAGTCCTTCTGCACCCCAATCTCCAACCTATGCTCTCTGCAAAAGTCCTTCTACACCCAAGTCTCCAACCTCTTCACTCCGCAACAGTCCTTCTTCACCTCAGTTTCCAACCTCTGGTCGCTGCAATTTTCTTTCTACACCTCAGTCTTCAACATCTACTCTCTGTAACAGTCATTTTGCACCTCAGTCTCCAACCTGTGCTCTTTGTATGATCCTTTTGGAAATCAGTCTCCAAACTCTGCTTTCTGTAACAGTCATTTTGCACCCCAGTCTCCAACCTCTGCTCTCTGTAATAGTCCTTCTCTTCCACATTCTCCAACCTCTGTTTTCTTTAATGGTCTTTCTGCACCCCACTTTCCAACCTCTGCTTTCTGTATCAGTCCTACTGCACCACAGTCTCCAAACTCTGCTGCTGTAACAGTCCTTCTGCACCTCAGTCTGCAACCTCTGCTCTCTGCAATAGTCCTACTGCACTCCAGTCTCCAACCTACGCTTTCTGAAACAGTCCTTCTGCACCCCAGTCTCCAAACTCCTCTCTGCAACAGTCCTTCTGCACCCCAGTCTCCAACATCTGATCTCTGCAACGGTTTTTCTCAACCCCAGTCTTCAACCTCTGCTCTCCTTAAAAGTCTTTCTGTACTGCAGTTTCCAAACTCTTCTCTCTGTAACTGTCCCTCTGCACACCAGTCTCCATCCCCTGCTTACTTTATCAGTCCTTCTGCACTCAAGTCCCCAACCTCTGCTCTCTGTACAGTCCTTCTGCACCTCAGTCTCCAAATTCTGCTGTCTGCAACAGTCTTTCTGCACCCCAAACTTTAACGTATGCTCTCTGCAAAAGTTCTGCTACTCCCAAGTTTCAAACCTCTGCACTCCACAACAGTTTTTCTGCACCTTAGTCTCCAACCTCTGCTTTCTGCAATGGTCTTTCTACACCTCAGTCTTCAACATCTACTCTCGGAAACAGTCCTTCTGCACCTCAGTCTCCAACCTCTGCTCTCTGTAACAGTCCTTATGTTCCGCAGTCTCCAACCTCTGTTTTCTGTAATGGTCCTTCTGCACTTCAGTTTTCAACCTCTGCTTTATGTATCAGTCCTTCTGCACCACAGTCTTCAAACTCTTCTGCTGTAACACTCCTTCTGCACCTCAGTCTGCAACCTGTGCTCTCTGGAATAGTTGTACTGCACCCCAGTCTCCAAACTCTGCTCTCTGCAACACTCCATCTGCACCCCAGTCTCCAACATCTGCTCTCTACAACTGTCCTTCTCCACCCTAGTCTACAAACTCTGCTCTTTGCAACAGTCATTCTGCACCCCAGTCTCCCACCTCTTCTTTCTGTATCAGTCCTTCTGCACCCCAGTCTCCAACCTCTGCTCTCTGTAACAGTCCTTCTCCACTTCAGTCTCCAACCTCTGCTCTCTGCAACAGTCCTGTGCATCCCCAATCTCCAAATGCTACTCACTTCAACAGTGTTTCTCCACCCAGTCTTCAACCTCTGCTCTCTGCAACAGTTCTCCTACAACCCAATCTCCAACCTCTACTTTTGTAATAGTCCTTTTGCACCCAAGTCTCCAACAACTACTCTATGCAACAGTCCTTCTGCACCCCAGTCTCCAATCTCTTCTTTTTGTATCAGTACTTCTACACTCAAGTCTCTTACCACTGCTTCCTGTAACATTCATTCTGCACCTCAGTCTCCAAATTCTGCTCTCACCAACAGTCTTTCTCAACCCCAATGTCCAACGTCTGCTCTCCGCAACAGTTTTTCTACACCCCAGTCTCAAACCCCTACCCTCCGCAACAGTCCTTCTGCACACCAGTCTCCAACCTCCTCTCTGCAACAGTGCTTCTGCAACCCAGTCTCCAACATCTAATTTCTGAAACAGTCCTTCTCCACCCTAGTCTCCAACCTTTGCTCTCTGTAACAGTCCTTCTGTACTGCAGTTTCAAAACTCTTCTCTCTGTATCTGTCCTTCTGCACAGAAGTCTTCAACCCCTGCTTTCTATATCAGTCCTTCTGCACTCAAGTCTCAAACCTCTGCTCTCTGTACAGTTTTTCTGCACCTCAGTCTCTAAATTCTGCTCTCTGCAACAGTCCTTCAGCACCCCAATCTCCAAACTCTGCTCTCTGCAACAGTCCTTCTACACCAAAGTCTCCTACCTCTGCACTTCTCAACAGTCCTTCTGCACCTCAGTCTCCAACCTCTGCTCTCTACAATGGTCTTTCTACATTTCAGTCTTTAACATCTACTCTCTGTAACAGTCCTTCTTCACCTCAGTCTCCAATTTCTGCTCTCTGTATGATCCTTCTGAAAAGAAGTCTCCAAACTCTTCTTTCTGTAACAGTCCTTCTGCACCCCAGTCTCCAAAATATGCTCTCTGTAACAGGCCTTCTGCACACCTGTCTCTATCTTCTGCTCTCGGTAACAGTCCTTCTGCACCTCAGTCTCAAAACACTGCTCTCTGTAAAATTTTTCTGCACCTCAGTCCCCAAACTCTGCTCTCAGTATCTGTCCTGCACCCCAGTCTCCAAACACTGCTCTCTGTAACAGTTTTTCTGCACCTTAATCTTAAACCTCTCCTCTCTAGAACTCCTATACCCCAGTCTATATAATCTACTCTCTGCAATGATCCTTCTGAACCCCAGTCTCCGAACTCTGCTCTCTGCAACAATCCTGTGGCACCCCAATCTCCAAATGTTACTCTCTGCAACACTCTTTCTCCATCCAGTCTCCAAACTCTGCTCTCTGCAACAGTACTCCTGCAACCCAATCTCCAACCTCTACTCTCAGCTATAGTCCTTCTGCATCCAAGTCTCCAACCTCTACTTAATGCAACAGTCCTTCTTCACCCCAGTTTCCAACATCTGCTCTCTACAACAGTCTTTTTTCACTGCAATCTCCAACCTCTGCTCTCTGTAACAGTCCTTCTGTATTGCAGTCTTCAACCTCTTCTCTCTGTAACGGTATTTCTGCACCCCAGTCTCCAAACTCTGCATTCTGTATCAGTCCTTTTGCACTCCGGTCTCTAACCTCTGGTCACTGTAACAGTCCTTCTGATCCTCAGACTCAAAACTCTGCTCTCTGCAACAGTACTTCTGTGCCCAAATCTCAAACCTCTTCTCTCTGCAACACTCCTTCTGCACCTCAGTGTCCTAATTCTGCTCTCTGTAAGATCCTTCTGAAACCCAGTCTCCAACCTCTGCTTTCTGCAATGATCTCTCTGCACCCCCGTCTTCAACCTCTGTTCTCTACAACACTTATTCTGCACCCCAGTCTCCATCCTGTGCTCTTTTTTACAGTTCTTCTGCACCACAGTCTACAACCTCTGCTCTCTGCAATACTCCGTCTGCACCCCAGTCTCCAATCTCTGCTCTCTGCAATAGTCCTTCTACACCTCAGTCTCCAACATCTTCTCTCTACAACAGTCCTTCTCCACCCAAGTCTCAAACCTCTGCTCTCTGCAACAGTCCTTCTGCACCCAGGTCACCAAGGTCTGCTTTCTGTATCAGTCCTTCTGATTCCCAGTCTCCAACCTCTGCTCTCTGTAACAGTCCTTCTGCACCTCATTCTCAAACCTCTACTCTCTACAGCAGTCCTTCTCCACCCCAGTCTCCAACCTCTGCTGTCGGCAACAATCCTTTTGTACGCCAATCTCCAACCTCTACTCTCTGCAACAGTCGTTCTACACACCAGTCTCCAAACTCTGATTTCTTTAACACGCCTTCTGAACCTCAGTCTGAAAACTCTGCTCTCTGCAAGTCAGTCTCCAAACTCTGCTCTCTGTAACAGTCCTTCTGTACCTCAGTCTTCAACCTCTGCTCTCTGTAAGATCCTTTTGCAACCCAGTCTTTAAACTTTGTTCTTTGTAACTGTTCTTCCACACCCCAGTCTCCAAGCCCTTCTTTCTGTAACAGGTCTTCTACACCCCAATCTTCAAACTCTGCTTTCTGTAACAGTCCTTTTGAACCCAGTCTCCATCCTCTTCTCTCTTAAACGATCCTTCTGCACCCTAGTCTACAACCTCTGCTCTCAGCAACAATCCTTCTGCTCCCCAGTCTCCAACCAACGCTGTCTGTCAGATCCTTATGTACACCTGCCTCCTACCACTGCTCTCTTAAACAGTCCTTCTGTACTACAGTCTCCAATGTCTGGTCTGTGTAAGGGTCCTTCTGCACCTCAGTCTCCAACCTGTGCTCTCTGAAAAAGAACTACTGCACCCCAGTCTTCAACCTGTGCTCTTAGTAAAAGTCCTTCTGCACCACAGTCTCCAAACTCTTCTCTCTTCTACGATCCTTCTGCACCCCAGTCTCAAAACTTTGTTCTCTAAAACAGTTATTATTCACTCCAGTCTCCAACCTCTGCTCTCTTTAACAGTGTTTCTGTACTGCAGTCTCCAACCTTTGTTCTTTTTCAGGGTCCTTATTAACCACAGTATCCAACCTCAGCTTTCTGTATCCGTCGTTTTCCACCACAGTCTCCAAACTCTGCCCACTGTAATAGTCCTTCTGCAACTCAGTCTAAAACTTCTGCTCTGTGCAACAGTACTTATACACCCCAGTTTCCATTCTCTGCTCTCTGCAACAGTCATTTTGCACCCCAGAATCCAACATCTGCTCTCTGAAACAGTTCTTCTCCACCCCAGTCTTCAACCTCTGCTCTCTGTAACAGTCCTTCTGTACTGCAGTCTCCAACCTCTGCTCTCTGTAAGGGTCCTTCTGCACCCCAGTTTCCAAACTCTGCTTTCTGTATCAGTTCTTGTGCACCCCAGTCTCCAACCTCTTCTCTCTGTAACATATTTCTGCAACCTAGTCTCCAAACTCTGCTCTCTGTAACAGTCGTTCTGCACCCAAGTCTCCAAACTCTGCTCTCTGTAACAGGCCTTCTGCAGCACAGTCTCCAACCTCTGCTTTCTGTATCAGTCCTTCTGCACCCAAGTCTCCAACCTGGGCTCTCTGCAACGATCCTTCTGCACCTAAGTCTTCAACTTCTCCTCGTTGCAACAGTCCTTGTGCACCCCAGTCTCCAACATCTGCTCTTTGCAACAGTTCTTCTGAACCTCAGTCTGAAAACTCTGCTCTCTACAACAATGCTTCTTCACCCCAGTCTTCAACTTTTGCTCTCTGTAACAGTCTTTATGTATCTCAGTCTCCAACCTCTGCTTTCTGTAAATCCTTTCTGAAACCAAGTCGGCAAACTGTGCTCTCTGTAACAGTCCTTCTGTACCCCAGTCTCCAACTTCTGCTCACTGTAACAGGCCTTCTGCACTCAAGTCTCCAACCTCTGCTCTCTTTAAGAGGCCTTCTGCACCCCAGCCTCAAACCTCTACTCTCTGCAATGAGCCTTATGCACCCCAGTCTCTAACCTCTGCTCTCTGCAACATTTTTTCTGCACCTCAGTCTCCAACCTCGCTCTCTGCAATGGTCCTTGTACACCCCAGTCTCCAACCTCTGCTCTCTGTAACAGTCTTTCTGAACAAGACTCTCCAACATCTGTCTTCTCTATCAGGCCTTCTGCACCCCAGTCTTTAAACTTTGCTCTCTGTAACAGTTTTTCTGCACCTCAATCTCCAACCTCTGCTCTCTGTAACAGTCCTTCTGAACCGGAGTCTCCTACCTCTGCTCTCTCTAACGGTCGTTCTGCAACCCGGTCTCCAACATCTTTTTTCTCTTTCAGTCCTTCTGCACCTCAGTCTCCAACCTCTTCTCTCTGTAACTGTCTTTCTGCACCCCAGTCTCCAGCCTCTGCTCTCTGTAACAGTCCTTCTGAACCGGAGTCTCCTACCTCTGCTCTCTGTAACGGTCGTTCTGCACTTCAGTCTCCATCATCTGCATTCTCTCAGTCCTTCTGTACCCCAGTTTTAAACCTCTGCTCTCTGCAACATTCCTTCTGCACCGCAGTCTCCAACCTTCACACTCTGTAAGATCCTTTTGCACATCAGTTTCCTACCTCTGCTCACTGAAACAGTCCTTCTACAACCCAGTCTCCAAACTATCCTCTCTGTAACAATAATTCTACACCTCAGTCTCTAACCTCTTCTTTCTGAAAAGGTCCTTCTGCACCTCAGTCTCCAACCTCTGTTCTCTTCAACAGTCCTACTTCACCCCAGTCTCAAACCTCTGCACTCTGTAACAGTCATTCTGCACCCCAGTCTCCAACCTCTGCTCTCTGAAACAGTCTTTCTGCACCTCATTCTCAAACCTCTGCTCTTTGTAAGATCCTTCTGCAACCCTATCTCCAAACTCTGCTCTCTCTAACAGTCCTTCTGCACCCCAGTCTCCAAACTCCGCTCTCGAGAAAAGGCCTTCTTTGCCCCATTCTCTAACCTCTGCTCTCTGTAACATTATTCCAGAACCCCAGTCTCCCAACATCTATTCTCTGCAACAGTCCTTCTGAAGCAAAGTCTCCAACATCTGCTCTCTGCAACAGTCCTTCTATAACCCAGTCTTCAACTTCTGCTCTGTGAAACGGTCCTTCTACCCCCCATTCTCCATACTCTGCTCACCCCAACAATCTTTCTGCACCCCAGTCTCTAAACTCTGTTCTCTATAACAGTTCTTCTGCACCCCAGTCTTTAAACTTTGCTCTCTGTAAAAGTCCGTCTGTACCACAGTCTCCATACTTTGTTTTTTGTAAGGGTCCTTATGCACCCCAGTATCCAAACTCTGCTTTCTGTATCCATCGTTTTCCACCCAAGTCCTCACACTCTGCCCGCTGTAACAGTCCTTTTGCAACTAAGTCTGCAACCTCTGCTCTCTGCAACAGTCCTTCTATACCCAAGTCTCCATCCTCTGCTCTCTAGAACAGTCGTTTTGCACCACAGACTCCAACATCTGCTCTCTGAAACAGTTCTTCTCCAGCCCAGTCTTCAACTTCTGCTCGCTATAACAGTTTTTCTGTACTGCAGTCTCCAACCTCTGCTCTCTGTAAGGGTCCTTCTGCACCAGAGTCTTTAACTTCTGTTCTCTGTAACAATCCTTCTGCACCTCAGTTCCCAAACTCTGACCTCTGCAATGGTCCTTCTGCACCCAAGACTCTAACCTCTGCTGTCTGCAACCATCCTTTTGCACCATTGTCTCCAACCTCTGCTCTCTGCAAAAGTCTTTCTGAACCCCAGCCTCCAACATCTGCTCTCTGCAACAGTCCTTCTGCACCTCAGTCTGAAAACTCTGCTCTCTGCAACGATCCTTGTGCACCCCAGTCTCCAAACTCTGCTTTTTGTAACAGACCTTCTGCACCTCAGTCTCCAACTTCTGATCTCTGCAAGAGTTCTTCTGCACCCCAGTCTTTAACATATACTCTCTGAAACAGTCCTTCTACACCCCTGTCCAAATGCAGAAGAATGAGACCTGAACTATTGCTCACCTGCAAAAAATCAACTCAAAATGCATTAAAGACCCAGGCACTAGACCAGAAATTATGCAGTTTCCAGAAAAAAACAAAGTCAATACTCCAATCTACAGGCAGAGGCAATGACTTTCTCAATAGGATGCCAAAGCTCAAGAGATAATACCAAAAGTTAGCTAATAGGATCGCATGAAATTAAGAAGGTTCTGCACAGCAAAAGAGACAATTAAAATATGAAGAGAGAACCTAAGGAAAGGGAAAAAATCTTTATGAGGGGCTCTTCAAAAAGAGGATGAATATTCAGAATATTAATAAAGAACTCAAAAAACTTAACATCAAACCCACAATTATTAAATAACCCAATTATCATATAACCCAATTACCAAATGGGAAACTAAATGAACTAAACAGACAAGACTTAGAAGAAAATATGTGAGTGGCAAACAAATATATAAAAATACTTGCAAGTCAAAAATACCCTAAGATTTCATCTCACTTCAGTGACAAAGGCAACCACCAAGAATACAAACAGAAACCAGTGTGACAAGGAGAAAATTGGAGAGAAAGGAGCACTCTCACCCTGTTGGTGGGCATGTAAATCAGCACAACCACCACGGAAATTGGGATGGAGGCTCCTCAGGAGTAGCCATGGACCACCCTGCGACCAAGCTCTACCTCTGCTTGGTATTTATCACAGCGGATCGAAGTCATCATACTATAATGACATATACATGCCCATGAACCAGCCGAGGTGACATCAGTGGACGAATGGATAAAGAACATCTGGTATATGCACACTGGAATTTCATTCAGCCATAAAGAAGAACGAAATTATGTCATGCTGGAAGTTGCATAAATCTTCAGAACATTAAGGGAAATAAGCAACTTAGAAAGTTAAGGGCCCTATGTTTTTCCTCTGTTAAAGATATGGAAAAGAAAGGAAAGTTGGGAAGGGAGTCTCATCATGAAAGTTGAAGGAAGATCAGTAGAGTCAAGGCACCAGGGGAGGAGATGAGGAAAAGGGAAATATTGGAATGATATTGGCCAATGTTCACGGTTATTTTGTGTGCATGTTCAAATATGTGTCAGCAAATCCCACCATTATGGACCACTACAATGTACCAATGAAGTGTGAAAAGAAGAGTTTCACATTACATGGGACAGGCACTATTCTAGGAGGGTGCCCATTTTTCCCATCTATAAATACCACGATCATTTACCACTGTCAAAAATCTCTACAGATTCTAATGTTCTGATCACTGCTCCACCACATGGCCTCTTCTACTTCAGGGTCCCCTTATTCTCACTGAAATCAGGGAGCCCGTTTCAACGATCCCATCTGTTAATGTCTTTCCAGGCTGCCGAAAACAGAGGCTGCGGTTTCACAAGGATCTGGTGCTGCCTTCTGAACGCATGTCCACGAGGCCTTGACGAAGGCTGTTGCTCCAGGCCCTCCTCTAAATCCAGCTGTGAGGCCAGGGTAGGGGTCACATAACACGCCATCCAACACCTTATATATTTCTGATCACCATCCTCTCCATTATTCCACGATCATATTGGTCATTGAACTTAAGCAAACAGTGAGTCCAGATTTCAGTCCATCAACCAAAGAGAGTCTAATAGCCACTCCCCGTGGCTTAGGAAAATCCTTGGTCCTAACATTTCTCGTGATTACGTCCCTGTGACTGCATTCAAGATGATCCAGCAATATATCCTGACTTCTTTGGTCTAGAAGACTCAAACACATTCTCTTATATATTCTTAAGGCTCCTATTAACAAAATACAGTAAAATATTTACCTTTTATTTTGGTGTGACCCTTATACTCTCCTGGGCTATATTTTATACTCTTACCTGAGGCGTTCTAGGATCAGACCCCAATTAAGAGTCTGGTGACAATGTGGGATGATCGATGAGCATCTTAAAGACAA
>NW_027524023.1:0-37430 GCF_052094955.1 Ictidomys tridecemlineatus
TTCATTCTGCACCCCAGTCTCCACACTCTGCTCTTTGTAATGGTACTTCTGTACCGCTGTCTCCAATCAGTCTCTGCTCACTGCAACATTTCCTCTGCACCCCAGTCTTCAAACTGTGCTCTCTTTAACTGTCTTTCTGACCCCAGTCTCCAAACTCTGTTCTCTGTAACGATCCTTCTGCACCTCAGTCTCCAAACTCTGCTCTCTGTAACAATCATTCTGCAACGAATCTTCTGCACCCCAGTCACGAAACTCTACTCTCTGTAACAGTCCTTCTGCTACCCAGGATCCAAAATCTGCTCTCTGCAAAAATCCTTCTGCACCCGAGTTTCCAAACTTTGGTCTCTGTAACAGTTCTTCTGAGCCTCAGTCTACAAAATGCTTTCTGTAAGATCCTTCTGCAACCCAGTCTCGAAATTGTGCCATCTGTAACAGGCTTTCGGTACCCAAGTCTGCAAACACTGCTCTCTGTAACAGTCCTTCTGCACCCCAGTCTCCAATCTCTGCTCTCTGCTTAAGTACTTCTGCACCCGAGTCTCCAACATCTGCTCTCTGTATCAGTCCTTTTATACCTCAGTCTCCAACCTCTGCTCTCTGCAGCATTTCTTTTACACCGCAGTAACCAAAATCTGCTCTGTGTAACGATTTTTCTGCATCTTAGTTTCCAACCTCTGCTCTCTGCAATGATCTTTCTAAACCCCAGTCTCCAACCTCTGATCTCTGAATCCCTCCTTGTGCACCCCTGTCTCCAACCTCTGCCATCAGTAGCAGTTCTTCTGCACCCCAATCTCCAAACTCTACTCTCTGTAACACTCCTTCTGCACCCCAGACTCCACCCCCTACTCTCTGTAAAAGACCTTGTGCACCTCAGTCTCTAAACTCTGCTCTCTGTAAGATCCTTCTGCAACCCATTCTCCAAAGGCTACTCTCTGTAAGAGTCTTCTGCACCCCAGTCCCCAAACTTTGCTCTCTGTAACGGGCCTTCTGCACCTCATTCTTTAAACTCTGCTCCCTGTAACAGGCCTTCTGTACCCCAGTCTCCAACTTGTGCTCTCTGCAACAATCCTTCTGCACCCCAGTCTCCAAACTCTCATCTCTGTTTCAGTCCTTCTGAACCCCAAGATCCAACATCTGCTCTCTGAAACAGTCCTTCTGCACCTCAGTCTGAAAACACGGCTCTCTTCAAAAATCCTTCTGCACCCGAGTTTCCAAACTTTGCTGTATGTAACAGTTCTTCTGAACCTCAGTCTACAAAATGCTCTCTGTTAGATCCTTCTGCAGCCCAGTCGTAAAATTGTGCTATCTTTAAAAGTCCTTCTGCACCCCCATCTCCAAACTCTGCTCTCTATAGCAGGCGTTCTGCACATCAGTTTCCAATATCTGCTCTCTGTAACAGGACTTCTGCACCACAGTCTCCAAGCTCTTCTCTCTGCAACGATCATTCTTCACTTCAGTCTCCAACATCTGGTCTCTGCAACAGTCCTTCTGCACCCCAGTCTCCAAACTCTACTTTCCGTATCAGTTTTCTGCACCCCAGTCTAAAACCTCTTCTCTCTGTAACAGTCCTTCTGAACCTCAGTCTCAAACCTCTTCTCTCTGCAACAGTCCATCTGCACCCCAGTCTCCAACCTCTGCTCTCAGCAAACGTCTTATTATACCCCAGTATCCAACATCTGCTCTTTGCAACGATCTTTCTGCATCCCAGTCTCCAACCTCTGCTCTCTGCAACATTTCTTCTGCACCGCAGTCTCTAACCTGTGCTCTCTGAAACTATCCTATTGCACCCAGGTCTCCAAACTCTGCTCTCTGTAGCGATCCTTCTGCACCTCAGTCTCCAAACTCTGTTCTCTACAACGATTCTTCTGCATCTCAGTCTCCAACCTCTTCTCGCTATAACGGTCATTTTGCACCCCAATTTCAAACTCTGCTCCCTTTATCAGTCCTTCTAAGCCTCAGTCTGAAACTTCTGCTCTCTGCAACAATCCTTCTAAACCCAAGTCTCCAAACTATACTATCTGTATCAATCCTTCTGCACCCCAGTCCCCAACATCTGCTCTCTGTAACAGGTCTCCTGCTACCCAGTCTCCAACATCTGCTCTCTGTAACAGTTCTCCTGCTACCCAGTCTCCAAACTCTGCTCTCTGTAACAGGCCTTCTGCACCCCAGTCTCCAAATTCTGCTCTCTGCAAAAGTCTTTCTACACCCCAGTATACAACCTCTGCTCTCTGCAACGATCCTTCTGCATCCCAGTTTCCAACGTCTGCTCTCTGTAAGATTCTTCTGCACCCGTTCTCAAAACTTTGCTGTCTGTAACAGTCATTCTGCACTCAGTCTACAACCTCATCTCTCTGCAACGGCCCTTGTGCACCCCAATATCCAACCTCTGTTCTCTGCAGCTGTCCTTCTAAATCCCAAGCTACAAACTCTGCTCTCTGTAACAGTCCTTCTGCACCCCAGTCTCCAAACTCTACTTTCCGTATTAGTTATTCTGCACCCCAGTCTAAAACGTCTGCAATCTGTAAGAGTCCTTCTGCACCTCACTATCCAAACTCTGCTCATTGCAACAGTCCTTCTGCACCCCAGTTTCAAACATCTGCTCTGTGCAAAAGTGCTTCTACACACCAGTCTCGAACATCTGCACTCTGCAACGATCCTTCTATATCCCAGTCTCCAATGTCTCCTCTCTGCAACAGTCCTTCTGCACCCCAATCTCCAACCTCTGCTCTCTGCTACAGTCCTTCTGCACCCCAGTCTCCAACCTCTGCTATTTGCAGCATTTCTTCTGCACCAAAGTCTCCAACCTGTGCTCTCCGAAACTGTCCTGCTGCACCACAGTCTCCAAACTCTGCTCTCTGTAGCGATCTTTCTGCACCTCATTTTCAAACTCTGCTCTCTGCAATGATCCTTCTGCACCCCTGTCTCAATCCTCTGCTCTCTGGAAGAATCCTTTTGCACCCCAGTCTCCAACTTCTCCTCTTTGTAAAAGTCCTTATGCACCCCAGTCTCCAACATCTGCTCTCTGCAACGATTCTTCTTCTCCCCAGGCTTCATCCTCTTCTCTCATCAACGGTCCTGCTACATCCCAGTTTCCAAAATCTTCTCTCTGTAGCAGTCCTTCTGCACCTCCGTCTCCAAACTCTGCTCTCTTAAACAGTCCTTCTGCACCCCTGTCTCCAACCTCTGCTCTCAGTAACAGTTCTTGTGCAACCTAATCTCCAAACTCTGCTCTGTGTTACACTCCTTCTGCACCCCAGTCTCCACCCTCTACTCTCTGTAAAAGTTCTTTTGCAACTCAGTCTCCAACCTCTGCTCTCTGTAAGATCCTTCTGCAACCCATTCTCCAAACCGCTGCTCTCTGTAAGAGTCTTCTTCACCCCAGTCTCCAAACTCTGCTCTGTGTAACAGGCCTTCTGCACCCCAGTCTTCAAACTCTGCTCTCTGTAACAGGCTTTCTGCACCCCAGTCTCCAACATCTGCTCTCTGCAACGATCCTTCTTCTACCCAGTCTTTAAACTCTGCTCTCTGTAAAAGTCCTTTTGTATCGCAGTCTTCAAACTCTTCTCTGTTTAAAGGTCCACCTGCTCCCCAATTTCCAAACTCTGCTCTAGGTAACAGTCCTTCTGCACCTCAGTCTCCAAACTCTTCTCTCTGCAACGATCTTTCTACACCTCAGTCTCCAACCTCTGCTCTGTGAAACAGTCCTTCTGCACCCCAGACTCCAATCTCTGCTCTATGTGAGATCCTTCTCTGCCCAGTTCTTTAAATTTTGCTCTCTGTAACAGTCATTCTGCACCTCAGTCTCCAACCTCATCTTTCTGCTACGGCCCTTCTGCACCCCAGTGTCCAACCTCTATTCTCTGCAGCAGTCCTTCTGAACCCCAGGGTACAAACTCTGCTCTCGGTAACAATCCTTCTGCACCCCAGTCTCCAAACTCTACTTTCCGTATCAGTTATTCTGCACCCCAGTCTGAAACCTCTTCTCTCTGTATCAGTCCGTCTGCACCCCAGTATCAAACTTCTGCTCTGTGCAAAAGTCCTTCTACACACCAGGCTCCAACATGTGCTCTCTGCAACGATCCTTCTGCTTTTCAGTCTCCAACGTCTGCTCTCTCAAACAGTCCTTCTACACGCCAGTCTCTAACCTCTGCTCTCTGCTACCGTCCTTCTGCACCCCAGTCTCCAACATCTGCTCTGTTCAACATTTCTTCTGCAACCTAGTCTCTAACCTGTGCTCTCTGTAACTATCCTACTGCACCCCTATCTCCAAACTCTGCTCTCTGTAGCGATCCTTCTGCACCTCAGTTTCCAAACTCTGCTCTCTGCAATGATCCTTCTGCACCCCACTCTCCAACGTCTGTTCTCTGCAACAGTCATTCTGACCCAACTCTCCATCCTCTGCTCTCTGTAACATCCTTCTCCACCCCAGTTTCCAAGCTCTACTCCAGGTGACATTCTTTCTGCACCCCAGTCTCCACCTTCTGCTCTTTGTAACAGTACTTCTGTATCACAGTCTCCAATCTCTGCTCACTGCAACATTTCTTCTGCACCCCAGTCTCCAATCTGTGATCTCTGTAACTGTCTTGCTGACCCCAGTCTCCAACCTCTGCTCTCTGTAACGATCTTTCTGCACCTCAGTCTTCAACCTCTGCTTTCTGCAACGATCCTTCTGAACCAAAGTTTCCAAACTCTGCACTCTGTAACAGTCCTTCTACACCTAGTGTCCAACCTCTTCTCTCTCTAACAATCCTTCTTCACCTCAGTCTCCAACCTCTGATCTCTGTAACAGTCCTTCTGCCCCTCAGTCTCCAACCTCTGCTCTCTGTAAAAGGCTTACTGCACCCCAGTCTCGAAACTCTGCTCTCTGTAACAGTTGTTTTGCACCCCAATCTCGGAACTCTGCGCACTATAACAGTCTTCTAAACCGCAATCTCCAACCTCTTTTCTCTGCAACGATCCTTTGGAACCTCAGTCTCCAACCTCTGCTCTCTGCAACAGTCCTTCTGCACACCAGTCTCCAGACTCTGATGTTTGTAAGAT
This sequence comes from Ictidomys tridecemlineatus, assembly GCF_052094955.1. NCBI lineage: Eukaryota > Metazoa > Chordata > Mammalia > Rodentia > Sciuridae > Ictidomys > Ictidomys tridecemlineatus. Next base: position 5,038 of record NW_027524023.1, read on the forward strand.
CCTTTTTCATCACTTTCTCCAAACTCTCCTCTCTGTAACAGTCCTTCTGCACCCCAGTATCCAAACTCTACTCTCTGTAAAAGTCCTTCTGTACCTCAGTCTCCAACCTTGGCTCTCTGTAATGGTCCTTCTGAAACGCATTCTCCAACCACTTCTCTCTACATCATCCTTCTTCATCTCAGACTCCAATGTCTGTTATCTGTAAAAGTCCTTCTGCACCCCAGTATTTAACATCTGCTCTCTACATGGTCCTCCTGCACCAAAGTCTCCAAACTCTGCTCTCTCTAACAGACCTTCTGTACTGCAGTCTCAAAACTCTTCTCTCTACAACGGTCCTGCTGCACCCCAGTTGCCAAACCCTGCTTTCTGTAACAGTCCTTCTGCACCTCAGATTGCAACCTCTGATCTCTCTATGAGTCCTTCTAAGCCTTTTTCTGAAAACTCTGCTGTCTGCAACAATCCTTCGGCACCCCAGTCTCCAATTACTACTCTCTGTAACAGGTCTTCTTCACCCCAGTCTCCAAACTCTGCTCTCTGTAACGGGCCTTCTGCACCCTCCTCTCCAACCTCTTCTCTCTGCAACGATCCTTCTGCACTTCAGTATATAACATCTGCCCTCTGCAACAGTCCTTCTAAACCACAGTCTCCAACCTCTGCTCTCTGCAATGATCCTTCTGCATCCCAGTCTCCAAACTCTGCTATCTATAGCGATCCTTCTGCACCTCATTTTAAACATATGCACTCTGCAACGATCCTTCTGCACCCCAGTCTCCATCCTCTGCTCTCTGTAAGAATTCTTTTCCACCCAAGTCTCCAACTTCTCCTCTTTGTAAAAGTCCTTCTGCACCTCAGTCTCCAAGTTCTGCAATCTATAACAGTCCTTCTGCACCCCAGTTTCAAACCTCTGCACTCAGAAATGATCTTTCTGAACCAAAGTCTCCAAACTCTACTCTCTTTAATAGTCCTTATGCACCCCAGTCTCCAAGATCTGCTCTCTGCAACGATCCTTCTTTTCCCCAGGCTCCAACCTCTGCGCTCTGCAACTGTTTTTCTACATCTTATTTTCCAAAATCTTCTCTCTGTAGCAGTACTTTTGCAACTCAGTCTCGAAACTCTGCTCTCTGAAACAGTCCTTCTGCACCCCTGTCTCCAAACTCTGCTCTCAGTAACAGTTCTTGTGCACCCCAATCTCCAAACTCTGCTCTCTGTAACACTCCTTCTGCACCCCAGTCTCAACCCTCTACTCTCTCTAAAAGTCCTTCTGCACCTCAGTCTCCAACCTATGCTCTCTGTAAGAGTCTTCTGCACTCCAGTCTCCAAACTCTGCTCTCTGTAAAAGGCCTTCTGCACCCCAGTCTTCAAACTCTGCTCTCTGTAACAGGTCTTCTGCACCCCAGTCTCCAACATCTGCTCTCTGCAACGATCCTTCTTTTACCCAGTCTCCAAACTCTGCTCTCTGTAAAAGTCCTTTTGTATCGCAGTCTTCAACCTCTTCTCTTTGTAATGGTCCATCTGCTCCCTAACTGCCAACCTCTGCTTTCAGTAACAGTCCTTCTGCACCCCAGTCTCCAAACAATTCTCTCTGCAACGATCTTTCTACAGCTCAGTCTCCAACCTCTCCTATCTGTAAAAGTCCTTCTGCACCTCAGTCTCCGTCCTTTACTCTCTGTATTTGTCCTTCTGCACCCCAGTCTCCAATCTCTTCTCTCTGTAACAATCCTTTTGCACCTCTGTCTCAAACGTCTGCTCTCAGTAATAGTACTTCTGCACCCCAGTCTCCCACATATGCTCTGTGCAACGATTCTTCTGCACCTCAGTCTCCAACCTCATCTCTCTGCAGCAACCCTTCTGCACCCCAGGATCCAAACTCTGTTCTCTGCAGCAGTCCTTCTGCACCCCAGGCTACAAACTCTGCTCTCTGTAACAATCCTTCTGCACCCCAGTCTTCAAACTGTACTTTCCGTATCAGTTATTCTGCACCCCAGTCTGAAACCTCTGCTCTCTGTATCAGTCCTTCTGCAACTCAGTCTCCAAACTCTGCTCTCCCCAACAGTTCTTCTGCACCCCTGTCTCCAACATCTGCTCTCTGCAATGATCCTTCTGTATACCAGTCTCCAACATCTGCTTTCTGCAACAGTCCTTCTACACCCCAGTCTCCAACCTCTGCTCTCTGCAAAAGTCCTTCTACACACCAGTCTCCAACATGTGCTCTCTGCAACAATCCTTCTGTATCCAAGTCTCCAACGTATGCTCTCTGCAACAGTCCTTCTACACCCCAGTCTCCAACCTCTGCTCTCTTCAACATTTCTTCTTCACCCTAGTCTCTAACCTGTGCTCTCTGTAACTATCCTACTGCACCCCGGTCTCCTAACTCTGCTCTCTGTCGCGATCCTTCTGCACCTCAGTTTCTAACCTCTGCTCTCTGCAACGATCCTTCTGCACCCCACTCTCCAACGTCTGTTCTCTGCAACAGTCATTCTGACTCCAGTCTCCAGCCTCTGCTCTCTGTAACATCCTTCTCCACCCCAGTTTCCAAGCTCTGCTCTAGGTGACATTCCTTCTGCACCCCCAGTCTCCACCCTCTGCTCTTTGTAACAGTACTTCTGTACCGCAGACTCCAATCTCTTCTCACTGCAACATTTCTTTTGCACCCCAGTCTCCAAACTGTGCTCTCTGTAACTGTCTTGCTGACCCCAGTCTCCAACCTCTGCTCTCTGTAACGATCTTTCTGCACCTCAGTCTTCAACCTCTGCTCTCTGCAACGATCCTTCTGAACCAAAGTTTCCAAACTCTGCACTCTGTAACAGTCCTTCTACATCTAGTCTCCAACCTCTTCTCTCTGTAACAATCCTTATGCACCTCAGTCTCCAACGTCTGATCTCTGTAACAGTCCTTCTGCCCCTCAGTCTCCAACCTCTGCTCTCTCTAACAGCTTATTGCACCCCAGTGTCCAACCTCTGCTCTCTGTAACAGTTTTTTTGCACCCCGATATCGAAACTCTGTTCTCTATAACAGTCTTCTAAACCGCAGTTTCCAACCTCTTTTCTCTGCAACGATCCTTCTGAACTTCAGTCTCAAACTCTGCTCTCTGCAACAGTCCTTCTACACCTAGTGTCCAACCTCTTCTCTCTCTAACAATCCTTCTTCACCTCAGTCTCCAACCTCTGATCTCTGTAACAGTTCTTCTGCCCCTCAGTCTCCAACCTCTGCTCTTTGTAACAGGCTTATTGCACCCCAGTGTCCAACCTCTGCTCTCTGTAACAGTTCTTTTGCACTCGAATATCGAAACTCTGCTCTCTATAACAGTCTTATAAACCGCAGTCTCCAAACTCTTTTCTGTGCAACGATTTTTCTAACCTCAGTCTCCAACCTCTGCTCTCTGCAACAGTCCTTCTGCACCCCAGTCTTCAGACGCTGCTCTTTGTAAGATCCCTTTGCATCACTTTCTCCAACTCTCCTCTCTGTAACAGTCCTTCTGCACCCCAGTATCTAAACTCTGCTCTCAGTAAAAGTTCTTCTGCACCTCTGTCTCAAACCTCTGCTCTCTGTATCAATCCTTCTTCAACTCAGTCTCCAATGTCTGCTCTCTGTAACAGTCCTTCTGCACCCTAGTCTCCAACATCTGCTCCCTACAAAGGTCCATCTGCACCAAAGTCTCCAAACTCTACTCTCTCTAACAGACCTTTTGTACTGCAGTCTCCAAACGCTTCTCTCTATAAGGTTCTGTTTCACCCTAATTGCCAATCTCTGCTTTCTGTAACAGTCCTTCTGCACCTCAGATTCCAAACTCTGCTGTCTGTATGAGTTCTTCTAAGCCTCAGTCTCCAACATCTGCTCTCTGCAACAGTCCTTCTGCACCCCAGTCTTCAGACGCTGCTCTTTGTAAGATCCCTTTGCATCACTTTCTCCAACTCTCCTCTCTGTAACAGTCCTTCTGCAACCCCAGTATCTAATCTCTGCTCTCTGTAAAAGTTCTTCTGCACCTCTGTCTCAAAACTTTGCTCTCTGCAATGGTCCTTCTGTAACGCAGTCTCCAACCTCTTCTCTCTGTATCAATCCTTCTTCAACTCAGTCTCCAATGTCTGCTATCTGTAACAGTCCTTCTGCACCCTAGTCTCCAACATCTGCTCTCTACAAAGGTCCTTCTGCACCAAAGTCTCCAAACTCTGCTCTCTCTAATAGACCTTCTGTACTGCAGTCTCCAAACGCTTCTCTCTATAACGGTCCTTTTTCACCCTAATTGCCAATCTCTGCTTTCTGTAACAGTCCTTCTGCACCTCAGATTTTAAACTCTGCTGTCTGTATGAGTCCTTCTAAGCCTCAGTATGAACCCTCTGCTGTCTGCCACAATCCTTCTGCCCCCCAGTCTCCAAACTCTACTGTCTGTAACAAGTCTTCTTCACCCCAGTCTACAAACTCTGCTCTCTGTAACAGGCCTTCTGCACCCTAGTCTCCAACATCTTCTCTCTGCAACGATCTTTCTGCACCTCAGTCTCCAACATCTGCTCTCTGCAATAGTCCTTCTGCCCCCCAGTCTCCAACCTCTGCTCTCTGCAATGATCCTTCTGCATCCCAGTCTCCAACAACTGCTCTCTGCAACAGTCTTTCCACACCCCAGTCTACAACCTGTGCTCTCTGCTTCAGTATTTCTGCACCCCAGTCTCCAACCTCTGCTCTCTGCAGAATTTCTTCTTTACCCAAATCTCCAAATTGTGCTCTCTGTAACTTTCCTGCTGCACCCCAGTCTCCAACCTCTGCTCTCTGTAGCGATCCCTCTGAACCTCATTTTTTAACCTCTGCTCTCTTCAACGATCCTTCTGCACCCCAGTCTCCATCCTCTGCTCTCTGTAAGAATCCTTTTGCACCCCAGTATCCAACTTCTGCTCTTTGTAAAAGTCCTTCTGCACCTTAGTCTCCAAGTTCTGCAATCTATAACAGTCCTTCTGCACCCTAGTCTAAAACTCTGCACTTAGAAATGATCTTTCTGAACCACAGTCTCCAACCTCTGCTCTCTTTAATAGTCTTATGGACCCCAGTCTCCAACATCTGCTCACTGCAATGGTCCTTCTTCTCCCCAGGCTCCAACCTCTGCTCTCTGCAACGGTCCTTCTACATCCCAGTTTCCAAAATCTTCTCTCTGTACCAGTCCTTCTGCACCTCAGTATTGAAACTCTGCTCTCTGAAACAGTCCTTCTGCACCCCTGTCTCAAACCTCTGCTCTCAGTAACATTTCTTGTGCGCCCCAATCTCCAAACTCTGCTCTCTGTAACACTCCTTCTGCACCCAAGTCTCTACACTCTACTGTCTGTAAAAGTCTTTCTGCACCTCAGTCTCCAACCTCTGCTCTCTGTAAGATCCTTCTGCAACCCATTCTCCAAACGCTGCTCTCTGTAAGAGTCTTCTGCACCCCAGTCTCTAAACTCTGCTCTCTGTAAAAGGCCTTCTGCACCCCAGTCTTCAAACTCTGCTCTCTGTAACAGGCCTTCTGCACCCCAGTCTCCAACATCTGCTCTCTGCAATGATCCTTCTTCTACCCAGTCTCCAAACTCTGCTCTCTGTAAAAGTCCTTTTGTATCGCAGTCTTCAACCTCTTTTCTTTGTAACGGTCCATCTGACCCCAATTTCCAACCTCTGCTTTCCGTAACAGTCCTTCTACAACTCAGTCTCCAAACTCTTCTTTCTGCAACGATCTTTTTACATTTCAGTCTCCAAACTTTGCTCTCTGTAAAAGTCCTTCTGCACCTCAGTCTCCATCCTTTGCTCTCTGTAATTGTCCTTCTGCACCCCAGTCTCCAATCTCTGCTCTCTGTAACAATCCTTCTGCACCTCTGTCTCCAATGTCTGCTCTCTATAACAGTCCTAATGCACCCCAGTCTTTAATATATGCTCTCTGCAACGGTCCTTCTGCACCCCAGTCTCCAAACTCTGCTCTCTGTTACAGTCTTTCTGTACGGCAGTCTCAAACCTCTTCTCTCTATAACGGTTTATCTGCACCCCAATTTCCAACCTCTGCTCTTTTAACAGTCCTTCTATGCCTCAGTCTGAAACTTCTGCTCTCTGCAACAATCCTTCTAAACAACAGTCTCCAAACTGTGATATCAGTAGCAATCCTTCTGCACCCCAGTCTCTAACATTTGCTCCCTGTAACAGGTTTTCTGCAACCCAGTTTCTAAACTCTGCTCTCTCTATCAGGCCTTCTGCACCGCATCTCCAACCTCTTCTCTCTGCAAAAGTCTTTCTACACCCCAGTCTCCAACCTCTGCTCTTTGCATCGATCCTTCTGCATCCCAGTCTTTAACGTCTGCTCTCTGTACGATCTTTCTGCACCCCGTTCTCCAAACTTTGCTCTCTGTAACAGTCATTCTGCACCTCAGTCTCCAACCTCATCACTCTGCAACGGCTCTTGTGCACCCCAGTATCCAACCTCTGTTCTCTGCAGCTGTCCTTCTGCACCCAGGCTACACACTCTGCTCTCAGTAACAGTCCTTCTGCACCCAAGTTTTTAAACTCTACTTTCCATATCAGTTATTCTGCACCCCAGGCTAAACACTCTGCTCTCTGTAACAGTCCTTCTGAAACTCAGTCTCCAACCTCTGCTCTCTGCAAACGTCTTATTATACCCTAGTATCCAAAATCTGCTCTCTGCAACGATCCTTCTGCATCCCAGTTTCCAAGTCTGCTCTCTGCAACAGTCCATTTACACCCCAGTGTTCAACTTCTGCTCTCTGCTACAGTCCTTCTGCAGCCCAGTCTCCAACCTCTGCTCTCTGCAACATTTCTTCAGCACCCCAGTCTCCAACCTGTGCTATCTGAAACTATCCTACTGAACACCGGTCCTCAAAGTCTGCTCTCTGTAGTGATCCTTCTTCATCCCAGTCTCCCACATCTGCTCTCTGCAACAGTCCTTCTGCACCCCAGTCTCCATATTCTACTCTCTGTACACAGTCCTTCCGTATGGAAATCTCGAAACTCTTCTCTCTATAACGGTCCTTTTGCACCCCAATTTCCAACCTCTGCTCTCTGCAAAAGTCCTTCTCAGCCTCAATTTGAAATTTCTGCTCTCTCCAACAATCCTTCTAAACCCCATTCTTCAAACTGCGCTGTCTGTAACAATTCTTCTGCACCCCAGTCTCCAACATCTGCTTTCTGTAACAGGTTTTCTGCAACCCAGCCTCAAAACTCTGCTCTCTGTAACAGGCCTTCTGCACTCCAGTATACAAACTCTGTTCTCTGCAACGATCCTTCTGCATCCTAGTCTCCAAAGTCTGCTCTCTATAAGATACTTCTGCACCTTGTTCTCCAAACTTTGCTCTCTGTAACAGTCATTCTGAACCTCAGTCTCCAAACTCATCTCTCTGTAATGGCCCTTGTGCCCCCCAGTATCGAAACTCTGTTCTCTGCCCCTGTCCTTCTGAAACCCAGGCTACAAAATCTTCTTTCTGTAACAGTCCTTCTGAACCCCAGTATCCAAACTCTACTTTCCGTATCAGTTATTCTGCACCCCAGTGTAAAATCTCCTCTCTCTGTAACAGTCCTTCTGAACCTCAGTATCCAACCTCTGCTCTCTGCAACAGTCTTTCTGCACGCCAGTCTCCAACCTGTACTCTCTGCAAAAGTCTTATTATACCCCAGTATACAACATCTGATCTCAGCAACATTTTTCTGCATCCCAGTCTCCAACGTCTGCTCTCTGCAACAGTCCTTCTACACCCAAGACTCCAACCTCTGCTCTCCAACTTGTACTCTGTAACTATCCTACTGCACCCCGGTCTCCTAACTCTGCTCTCTGTAGCCATCTTTCTGCACCTTAGTCTCCAAACTCTGTTCTCTGCAACGATCCTTCTGCACCCCAGTCTCCAACATCTTTTCTCTGTAACAGTCTTTCTGACACCAGTGTCCAGCCTCTGCTCTCTGTAACATCCTTCTGCACCCCAGTTTCCAAACTCTGCTCTCTGTGACATTCCTTCTGCAACCCAGTCTCCACCCTCTGCTCTTTGTAACAGTACTTCTGCACCGCAGTCTGCAAACTCTGTTCTCTCTGTCTTTCTGACCCCAGTCTCCAACCTCTGCTCTCTGAAACGATCATTCTGCACCTCAGTCTCCAACCTCTGGTTTCTGCAACGATCCTTCTGCACCTCAGTTTCCAACCTCTGCTCTCTTAAACGATCCTTCTGCACCACAGTTTCTAACCTCTGCACTCTGTAACAGTCCTTCTACAACTAGTATCAAACCTCTTCTCTCTGTACCAATTTTTCTGCACCTCAGTCTTCCACCTCTGCTCTCTGTAACAGTCCTTCTGCACCTCAGTCTCCAACCTCTGCTCTCTGTAACAGGCTTACTGTACCCCAGTCTCCAACCTCTGCTCTCAGTAACAGTTTTTCTGCACCCCAATCTCGAAACTCTGCTCTTTGTAACAGTCTTTCTGCACCCCAGTCTCCAACATCTTTTTTCTGCAACAATTCTTCTGAACCTCAGTCTCAAATCTCTGCTCTCTGCAACAGTCCTTCTGCACCCCAGTCTCCAGACTCTGCTCTCTTTAAGATCCTTTTGAATCCCTTTCTCCAACCGCTCTTCTCTGTAACAGTCCTTCTGCACCCCAGTATCCAACCTCTGCTCACTGTAAAGTCCTTCTGCATCTCAGTCTCCAAACTTTGCTCTCTGTAATGGTCCTTCTGACCCTAGTCTTTAACATCTGCTCTCTACAACAGTCCTTCCGCACCAAAGTCTTCAAACCCTACTCTCTATAACGGTCCTTCTGCACCCCAATTGCCAACCTCTGCTTTCTGTAACAGTCCTTCTGCACCACATATTCCAACCTCTGCTCTCTTTAACAATCCTTCTAAGCCTCAGTCTGAAACCTCTGATGTCTGAAGAAATCCTTTTGCACCCCAGTCTTTAACCTCTGCTCTCTGTAACAGTCCTTCTGCACCATATTTTCCAACTCTGCTGTCTGTTAGAGTCTTTGTATACCTCAGTCTCCAACTTCTGCTCTCTGTAACAGTCCCTCTGCACCTCAATTTCCAACCTCTGCTTTCTGTAACAGTCCTTCTGCACCCTAGTCTCCAAAATCTGCTCTCTACAACGGTCCTTCTGCACCAAAGTCTCCAAACTCTGCTCTTTCTAACAGTCCTTCTGTACCGCAGTCTCCAACCTCTTCTTTCTATAACGGTCCTTCTGCACCGCAATTGCCAACCTCTGCTTGCTGTGACAGTCCTTCTGTACCTCAGATTCCAACCTCTGCTCTCTGTAACAGTCCTTCTATGCCTCAGTATGAAACCTCTGCTGTCTGCAACAATCCTTCTGCACCCCAGTCTCCAAACTGTGCTATCTGAAACAATGCTTCTGCACCCCATTCTTCAACCTCTGCTCTCTGCAACATTTCTTCTGCACCCAGTCTCCAAACTCTGCTCTCTATAACAGGAATTCTGCACCCTAGTCTCCAACCTCTTCTCTCTGCAACGATCTTTCTGGACTTCAGTATCCAACATCTGCTCTCTGCAAAAGTCCTTCTAAACCGCAGTCTCCAACCTCTGTTCTCTGCAATGATCCTTCTGCATCCCAGTCTCCAACAATTGCTCTCTGCAACAGTTTTTCTGCACAGCAGTCTACAACCTCTGCTCTCTGCTACAGTACTTCTGCACCCCAGTCTTCAACCTCTGCTCTCTGCAACAATACTTCTGCATCCCAGTCTCCAAGCTCTGCTCTCTGTAACAGTCCTTCTGCACATCAGAGTCCTACTTCTGCTCTCTGTAACAGTCCTTCTAAGCCTCAGTCTGAAACCTCTGCTCTCTGCAACAATCCTTCTGCACCCCAAACTACAAACTTTGCTCTCTGTAACAGTCATTCTGCACGCCAGTCTCCAAACTCTCCTTCCGTGGCAGTAATTCTGTACCCCAGTCTAAAACCTCTAATCTCTGTAACAGTCCTTCTGTACCTCAGTACCCAAACTCTGCTCTCCGCAACAGTACTTCTGCACCCCAGTCTCAAAACTCTGCTCTGTGCAAAAGTCCTTCTACACACCAGTCTCCAACATCTGCTTTCTACAACGATCCTTCTGCATCCCAGTCTCCAAAGTCTGCTCTCTGCAACAGTCCTTCTACACCTCAGTCTCCAACCTCTGCTCTCTGCTACAGTTCTTCTGCACCCCAGGCTCAAACCTCTGCTCTCTTCAACATTTCTTCTTCACCCCAGACTCCAACCTGTACTCTGTAACTATCCTACTGCACCCCGGTCTCCTAACTCTGCTCTCTGTAGCCACCCTTCTGCACCTTAGTCTCCAAACCCTGTTTTCTGCAACGATCCTTCTGCACCCCAGTCTCCAACGTCTTTTCTCTGTGACAGTCTTTCTGACACCAGTGTCCAGCCTCTGCTCTCTGTAACATCCTTCTGCACCCCAGTTTGCAAACTCTGCTCTCTGTGACATTCCTTCTGCAACCCAGTCTCCACCCTCTGCTCTTTGTAACAGTACTTCTGCACCGCAGTCTCCAAACTCTGCTCTCTCTAACTGTCTTTCTGACCCCAGTCTCCAACCTCTGCTCTCTGTAACGATCATTCTGCACCTCAGTCTCCAACCTCTGGTTTCTGCAACGATCCTTCTGCACCTCAATTTCCAACCTCTGCTCTCTTAAACGATCCTTCTGGACCACAGTTTCTAACCTCTGCACTCTGTAACAGTCCTTCTACAACTAGTATCAAACCTCTTCTCTCTGTACCAATTTTTCTGCACCTCAGTCTTCCACCTCTGCTCTCTGTAACAGTCCTTCTGCACCTCAGTCTCCAACCTCTGCTCTCTGTAACAGGCTTACTGCACCCCAGTCTCCAACCTCTGCTCTCAGTAACAGTTTATCTGCACCCCAATCTCGAATCTCTGATCTTTGTAACAGTATTTCTGCACCCCAGTCTCCAAAATCTTTTTTCTGCAACAATTCTTCTGAACCTCAGTCTCAAATCTCTGCTCTCTGCAACAGTCCTTCTGCACCCCAGTCTCCAGACTCTGCTATCTTTAAGATCCTTTTGAATCCCTTTCTCCAACCTCTCTTCTCTGTAACAGTCCTTCTGCACCCCAGTATCCAACCTCTGCTCACTGTAAAGTCCTTCTGCATCTCAGTCTCCAAACTTTGCTCTCTGTAATGGTCCTTCTGACCCTAGTCTTTAACATCTGCTCTCTACAACAGTTCTTCCGCACCAAAGTCTTCAAACCCTGCTCTCTATAACGGTCCTTCTGCACCCCAATTGCCAACCTCTGCTTTCTGTAACAGTCCTTCTGCACCACAGATTCCAACCTCTGCTCTCTGTAACAATCCTTCTAAGCCTCAGTCTGAAACCTCTACTGTCTGCAACAATACTTCTGCACCCCAGTTTTTAACCTCTGCTCTCTGTAACAGTCCTTCTGCACCATATTTTCCAACTCTGCTGTCTTCTACAGTCTTTGTATACCTCAGTCTCCAACTTCTGCTCGCTGTAACAGTCCCTCTGCACCTCAATTTCCAACCTCTGCTTTCTGTAACAGCTTTTCTGCACCCTAGTCTCCAACATCTGCTCTCTACAATGGTCCTTCCGCACCAAAGTCTTCAAACTCTGCTCTTTCTAACAGTCCTTCTGTACCGCAGTCTCCAAACTCTTCTCTCTATAACGGTCCTTCTGCACCGCAATTGCCAATTTCTGCTTTCTGTAACAGTCCTTCTGTACCTCAGATTCCAACCTTTGCTCTCTGTAACAGTCCTTCTACCCCTCAGTATGAAACCTCTGCTGTCTGCAACAATCCTTATGCACCCCAGTCTCCAAACTGTGCTATCTGTAACAATCCTTCTGCACCCCAGTCTCCAAACTCTGCTCTCTTTAACAGGTCTTCTGTATCCCAGTCTCCAGCCTCTGCTCTCTCTAACAAGCCTTCTGCTCCCCAGTCTCCAACCTCTTCTTTCTGCAATGATTCTTCTGCACCTCAGTCTCCCACCGCTTCTCTCTGCAACAGTTTTCCAAACCGCAGTCTCCAACATCTGTTCTCTGCAATGATCCTTCTGCATCCCAGTCTCCAACAATTGCTCTCTGCAACAGTTTTTCTGCACAGCAGTCTACAACCTCTGCTCTCTGCTACAGTACTTCTGCACCCCAGTCTTCAACCTCTGCTCTCTGCAACATTTCTTCTGCACCCAAGTCTCCAACCTGTGATCTCTGTAACTGTCCTGCTGCAACCCACTCTCCAAACTCTGTTCTCTGTAGTGATCCTTCTGCACCTCATTCTCCAATCTCTGCTCTCTTCAACGATCTTTCTGCACCCCAGTCTCCATTCTCTGCTCTCTGTAGGCATCCTTTGGCACCCCAGTCTCCAACTTCTGCTCTCTGTAAAAGTCATTCTGCACCTCAGTCTCCAAGTTCTGCAATCTGTAACAGTCCTTCTGCACCCCAGTCTCAAAACTCTGCACTCAGAAATGATCTTTCTGCACCTCAGTCTCCAACCTCTGCTCTCTTTAACAGTTTTTCTGCACCCCAGTCTCTAACATTTGCTCTCTGCAACGATCCTTCTTCTCCCCAGGCTCCAAGCTCTGCTCTCTGCATCGGTCCGTCTATATCCCAGTTTCCAAAATCTGCTCTCTGTAACAGTCCTTCTGTACCTCAGTCTTTAAACTCTTCTCTCTGAAACAGTCCTTCTGAACCCCTGGCTCCAACCTCTGCTCTCAGTAACAGTTCTTCTGCACCCCAATCTCCAAACTCTGCTCTCTGTAGCACTCCTTCTTCACCCCAGTCTCCAACCTCTACTCTCTGTAACAGGCCTTCTGCACCCCAGTCTCCAAACTCTGCTCTCTGTAACAGCCCTTCTGCACCCCAGTTTCCAACCGGTGCTCTCTGCAATGATCCTTTTGCATCCCAATCTCCAAACTCTGCTCTCTGTAACAGTCCTTCTGCACCCGGTGATCCAACATCTGCTCTCTGAAACAGTTCTTCTGCACCTCAGTCTGAAAACTCGGCTCTCTGCAAAAATCCTTCTGCACCCGAGTTTCCAAACTTTGCTCTCTGTAACAGTGCGTCTGAACCTCAGTCTACAAAATGTTCTCTGTAATATCCTTCTGCAATCCAGTCACGAAATTGTGCTATCTTTAACAGTCCTTCTGCACCTCGGTCTACAAACTCTCCTCTCTGCAACAGTCCTTCTGCACCCCAGGATACAACATCTGCTTTCTGCAACAGTCCTTCTGCACCTAAGTCTGAAAACTCTGCTCTCTGCCACAATCCTTCTGCACCCCAGTTTCCAACCTTTGCTCTCTGTAATAGTCCTTTTAAACCTCAGTCGCCAAAATGCTCTCTGTAAAATCTTGGTGCAACCCAGTCTCGAAATTGTGCTATCTGTAACATTCTTTCTGCACCCGTCTCCAAACTCTACTCTCTGTAACAGGCCTTCTGCATGCCAGTCTCCAATCTCTGCACATGTAACAGGCCTTCTGCACCCCAGTCTCCAACCTCTTCTCTCTGAAATGATCCTTCTTCACCTCAGTCTCCAAACTCTGCTCTCTGCAACAGTCCTTCTGGATCCCAGTCTCCAAACTCTTCTCTCGGTAACAATCCTTCTGCCCCTCTGTCTCCAAACTCTGCTCTCTGTAACAGGCTTATTGCACCCCAGTATACAACGTCTGCTCTCTGAAACAGTCCTTTTGTACCCCAATCTTGAAACTCTGCGCTCTATACCAGTCTTCTAAACCGCAGTCTCCAACCTCTTTTCTCTGCAACTATCCTTCTGAACCTCAGTCTCCAACCTCTGCTCTCTGCAACAGTCCTTCTGCACCCCAGTCTTTAGACTCTGCTCTTTGTAAGATCTTTTTGCATCACTTTCTCCAAACTCTTCTCTCTATAACATTCCTTCCGCATCCCAGTATCCAAACTCTGCTCTCTGTTAAAGTCCTTCTGCACCTCAGTCTCCAAACTTTGCTCTCTGTAATGGTCCTTATGTAACGTGGTCTCCAACCTCTGCTCTCTCTAACAGTCCTTCTGTACTGCAGTCTCCAAAACTCTTCTCTCTATAACGGTCCTGCTGCACCCCAATTGCCAAACTTTGCTTTCTGTTACAGTCCTTTTTAACCTCAGATTCCAACCTCTGCTCTCTGTATGAGTCCTTCTAAGCCTCAGTGTGAAACCTCTGCTGTCTGCAACAATCCTTCTGCACCCCAGTCTCCAAACTCTACTCTCTGTAAAAGGTCTTCTTCAACCCAGTCTCCAAACTCTGCTCTCTGTAACAGGCCTTCTGCACCCTAGTCTCAACCTCTTCTCTTTGCAACGATCCTTCTGCACCTCAGTCTCCAACATCTGCTCTCTGCACCAGTCCTTCTAAACCGGAGTCTCCAACCTCTGCTCTCTGCAATGATCCTTCTGCTTCCCAGTCTTCAACAACTGCTCTCTGCAACAGTCCTTCTGCACACCAGTCTGCAACCTGTGCTCTCTGCTTCAGTACTTCTGCACCCCAGTCTCCAACCTCTGCTCTCTGCAGCATTTCTTCTGCACCGAAGTCTCCAACCTGTGCTCTCTGGAACTGTCCTGCTGCACCCCAGTCTCCAACCTCTGCTCTCTGTAGCGATCCTTCTGCACCTCATTTTCAACCTCTGCTCTCTGCAACGATCCTTCTGCACCCCTGTCTCTATCCTCTGCTCTCTGTAAGAATCCTTTTGCACCCCAGTCTCCAACTTCTCCTCTTTGTAAATGTCCTTCTGCACCTCAGTCTCCAAATTCTGCAAACTATAACAGTCCTTCTGCACCCCAGTCTCAAACCTCTGCACTCAGAAATTATCGTTCTGAACAACAGTCTCCAAACTCTGCTCTCTTTAATAGTCCTTATGTAGCCCAGTCTCCAACATCTGCTCTCTGCAACGATTCTTCTTCTCCCCAGGCTCCATCCTCTTCTCTCATCAATGGTCCTTCTACATCCCAGTTTCCAAAATCTTCTCTCTGTAGCAGTCCTTCTGCACCTCAGTCTCGAAACTCTGCTCTCTGAAAAAGTCCTTCTGCACCCCTGTCGTCAACCTCTGCTCTCAGTAACAGTTCTTGTGCACCCTAATCTCCAACTCTGCTCTGTGTTACACTCCTTTTGCACCCCAATCTCCACACTCTACTCTCCGTAAAAGTCCTTCTGCACCTCAGTCTCCAATCTCTGCTCTCTATAAGATCCTTCTGCAACCCATTCTCCAAACCGCTGCTCTCTGTAAGAGTCTTCTTCAACCCAGTCTCCAAACTCTGCTCTCTGTAACAGGCCTTCTGCACCCCAGTCTTCAAACTCTGCTCTCTGTAACAGGCTTTCTGCACCCCAGTCTCCAACATCTGCTCTCTGCAATGATCCTTCTTCTACCCAGTCTTTAAACTCTGCTCTCTGTAAAAGTCCTTTTGTATCGCAGTCTTCAAACTCTTCTCTGTTTAACGTCCATCTGCTCCCCAATTTCAAACCTCTTCTCTAGGTAACAGTCTTTCTGCACTCAGTCTCCAAACTCTTCTCTCTGCAACGATCTTTCTACACCTCAGTCTCCAACCTCTGCTCTCTGCAACAGTCCTTCTGCACCCCAGTCTCCAACTTCTGCTCTATGTGAGATCCTTCTCCACCCCGTTCTTTAAACTTTGCTCTCTGTAACAGTCATTCTGCACCTCAGTCTCCAACCTCATCTCTCTGCAACGGCCCTTCTGCACCCCAGTGTACAACCTCTATTCTCTGCAGCAGTCCTTCTGAATCCCAGGGTACAAACTCTGATCTCGGTAACAATCCTTCTGCACCCCAGTCTCCAAACTCTTTTTCCGTATCAGTTATTCTGCACCCCAGTCTGAAACCTCTTCTTTCTGTACCAGGCCTTCTACACCCCAGTTTCAAAATTCTGCTCTGTGCAAAGACCTTCTACACACCAGTCTCCAACATATGCTCTCTGCAACGATCCTTCTGCTTCCCAGTCTCCAACGTCTTCCCTCTCAAACTGTCCTTCTACACCCCAGTCTCCAACCTCTGCTCTCTGCTATGGTCCTTCTACACCCCAGTCTCCAACCTCTGCTCTCTGCTACGGTCCTTCTGCAAACCAGTCTCCTACCTCTGCTCTGTTCAACATTTCTTCTGCACCCCAGTGTCTAACCTGTGCTCTCTTTAACTATCCTACTGCACCCCTATCTCCAAACTCTGCTCTCTGTAGCCATCCTTCTGCACCTCAGTTTCCAAACTCTGCTCTCTGCAGTGATCCTTCTGTACCCCACTCTCCAACGTCTGTTCTTCGCAACAGTCATCCTGACCCCACTCTCCAGCCTCTGCTCTCTGTAACATCCTTCTCCACCCCAATTTCCAAGCTCTGCTCTAGGTCACATTCCTTCTGCACCCCAGTCTCCACCTTCTGCTCTTTGTAACAGTACTTCTGTACCACAGTCTCCAATCTCTGCTCACTGCAACATTTCTTCTGCACCCCAGTCTCCAAACTGTGCTCTCTGTAGCACTCCTTCTTCACCCTAGTCTCCACCTCTACTCTCTGTAACAGGCCTTCTGCACCCCAGTCTCCAAACTCTGCTCTCTGTAACAGCCCTTCTGCACCCCAGTTTCCAACCGGTGCTCTCTGCAATGATCCTTTTGCATCTCAATCTCCAAACTCTGCTCTCTGTAACAGTCCTTCTGCACCCGGTGATCCAACATCTGCTCTCTGAAACAGTCTTCTGCACCTCAGTCTGAAAACTCGGCTCTCTGCAAAAATCTTTCTGCACCCGAGTTTCCAAACTTTGCTCTCTGTAACAGTGCGTCTGAACCTCAGTCTACAAAATGTTCTCTGTAATATCCTTCTGCAATCCAGTCACGAAATTGTGCTATCTTTAACAGTCCTTCTGCACCTCGGTCTACAAACTCTCCTCTCTGCAACAGTCCTTCTGCACCCCAGGATACAACATCTGCTTTCTGCAACAGTCCTTCTGCACCTAAGTCTGAAAACTCTGCTCTCTGCCACAATCCTTCTGCACCCCAGTTTCCAACCTTTGCTCTCTGTAATAGTCCTTTTAAACCTCAGTCGCCAAAATGCTCTCTGTAAAATCTTGGTGCAACCCAGTCTCGAAATTGTGCTATCTGTAACATTCTTTCTGCACCCGTCTCCAAACTCTACTCTCTGTAACAGGCCTTCTGCATGCCAGTCTCCAATCTCTGCACATGTAACAGGCCTTCTGCACCCCAGTCTCCAACCTCTTCTCTCTGAAATGATCCTTCTTCCACCTCAGTCTCCAAACTCTGCTCTCTGCAACAGTCCTTCTGGATCCCAGTCTCCAAACTCTTCTCTCGGTAACAATCCTTCTGCCCCTCTGTCTCCAAACTCTGCTCTCTGTAACAGGCTTATTGCACCCCAGTATACAACGTCTGCTCTCTGAAACAGTCCTTTTGTACCCCAATCTTGAAACTCTGCGCTCTATACCAGTCTTCTAAACCGCAGTCTCCAACCTCTTTTCTCTGCAACTATCCTTCTGAACCTCAGTCTCCAACCTCTGCTCTCTGCAACAGTCCTTCTGCACCCCAGTCTTTAGACTCTGCTCTTTGTAAGATCTTTTTGCATCACTTTCTCCAAACTCTTCTCTCTATAACATTCCTTCCGCATCCCAGTATCCAAACTCTGCTCTCTGTTAAAGTCCTTCTGCACCTCAGTCTCCAAACTTTGCTCTCTGTAATGGTCCTTATGTAACGTGGTCTCCAACCTCTGCTCTCTCTAACAGTCCTTCTGTACTGCAGTCTCCAAAACTCTTCTCTCTATAACGGTCCTGCTGCACCCCAATTGCCAAACTTTGCTTTCTGTTACAGTCCTTTTTAACCTCAGATTCCAACCTCTGCTCTCTGTATGAGTCCTTCTAAGCCTCAGTGTGAAACCTCTGCCTGTCTGCAACAATCCTTCTGCACCCCAGTCTCCAAACTCTACTCTCTGTAAAAGGTCTTCTTCAACCCAGTCTCCAAACTCTGCTCTCTGTAACAGGCCTTCTGCACCCTAGTCTCAACCTCTTCTCTTTGCAACGATCCTTCTGCACCTCAGTCTCCAACATCTGCTCTCTGCACCAGTCCTTCTAAACCGGTCTCCAACCTCTGCTCTCTGCAATGATCCTTCTGCTTCCCAGTCTTCAACAACTGCTCTCTGCAACAGTCCTTCTGCACACCAGTCTGCAACCTGTGCTCTCTGCTTCAGTACTTCTGCACCCCAGTCTCCAACCTCTGCTCTCTGCAGCATTTCTTCTGCACCGAAGTCTCCAACCTGTGCTCTCTGGAACTGTCCTGCTGCACCCCAGTCTCCAACCTCTGCTCTCTGTAGCGATCCTTCTGCACCTCATTTTCAACCTCTGCTCTCTGCAACGATCCTTCTGCACCCCTGTCTCTATCCTCTGCTCTCTGTAAGAATCCTTTTGCACCCCAGTCTCCAACTTCTCCTCTTTGTAAATGTCCTTCTGCACCTCAGTCTCCAAATTCTGCAAACTATAACAGTCCTTCTGCACCCCAGTCTCAAACCTCTGCACTCAGAAATTATCGTTCTGAACAACAGTCTCCAAACTCTGCTCTCTTTAATAGTCCTTATGGAGCCCAGTCTCCAACATCTGCTCTCTGCAACGATTCTTCTTCTCCCAGGCTCCATCCTCTTCTCTCATCAATGGTCCTTCTACATCCCAGTTTCCAAAATCTTCTCTCTGTAGCTGTCCTTCTGCACCTCAGTCTCGAAACTCTGCTCTCTGAAAAAGTCCTTCTGCACCCCTGTCGTCAACCTCTGCTCTCAGTAACAGTTCTTGTGCACCCTAATCTCCAAACTCTGCTCTGTGTTACACTCCTTTTGCACCCCAATCTCCACACTCTACTCTCCGTAAAAGTCCTTCTGCACCTCAGTCTCCAATCTCTGCTCTCTATAAGATCCTTCTGCAACCCATTCTCCAAACCGCTGCTCTCTGTAAGAGTCTTCTTCAACCCAGTCTCCAAACTCTGCTCTCTGTAACAGGCCTTCTGCACCCCAGTCTTCAAACTCTGCTCTCTGTAACAGGCTTTCTGCACCCCAGTCTCCAACATCTGCTCTCTGCAATGATCCTTCTTCTACCCAGTCTTTAAACTCTGCTCTCTGTAAAAGTCCTTTTGTATCGCAGTCTTCAAACTCTTCTCTGTTTAACGGTCCATCTGCTCCCCAATTTCAAACCTCTTCTCTAGGTAACAGTCTTTCTGCACTCAGTCTCCAAACTCTTCTCTCTGCAACGATCTTTCTACACCTCAGTCTCCAACCTCTGCTCTCTGCAACAGTCCTTCTGCACCCCAGTCTCCAACTTCTGCTCTATGTGAGATCCTTCTCCACCCCGTTCTTTAAACTTTGCTCTCTGTAACAGTCATTCTGCACCTCAGTCTCCAACCTCATCTCTCTGCAACGCCCTTCTGCACCCCAGTGTACAACCTCTATTCTCTGCAGCAGTCCTTCTGAATCCCAGGGTACAAACTCTGATCTCGGTAACAATCCTTCTGCACCCCAGTCTCCAAACTCTTTTTCCGTATCAGTTATTCTGCACCCCAGTCTGAAACCTCTTCTTTCTGTACCAGGCCTTCTACACCCCAGTTTCAAAATTCTGCTCTGTGCAAAAGACCTTCTACACACCAGTCTCCAACATATGCTCTCTGCAACGATCCTTCTGCTTCCCAGTCTCCAACGTCTTCCCTCTCAAACTGTCCTTCTACACCCCAGTCTCCAACCTCTGCTCTCTGCTATGGTCCTTCTACACCCCAGTCTCCAACCTCTGCTCTCTGCTACGGTCCTTCTGCAAACCAGTCTCCTACCTCTGCTCTGTTCAACATTTCTTCTGCACCCCAGTGTCTAACCTGTGCTCTCTTTAACTATCCTACTGCACCCCTATCTCCAAACTCTGCTCTCTGTAGCGATCCTTCTGCACCTCAGTTTCCAAACTCTGCTCTCTGCAGTGATCCTTCTGTACCCACTCTCCAACGTCTGTTCTTCGCAACAGTCATTCTGACCCCACTCTCCAGCCTCTGCTCTCTGTAACATCCTTCTCCACCCCAATTTCCAAGCTCTGCTCTAGGTCACATTCCTTCTGCACCCCAGTCTCCACCTTCTGCTCTTTGTAACAGTACTTCTGTACCACAGTCTCCAATCTCTGCTCACTGCAACATTTCTTCTGCACCCCAGTCTCCAAACTGTGCTCTCTGTAACTGGCTTTCTGACCCCAGTCTCCAACCTCTGCTCTCTGTAACGATCCTTCTGCACCTCAGTCTCCAAGCTCTGCTTTCTGCAACGATTCTTCTGAACCACAGTTTCCAAACTCTGCACTCTGTAACAGTCCTTCTACACCTAGTGTCCAACCTCTTCTCTCTCTAACAATCCTTCTTCACCTCAGTCTCCAACCTCTGATCTCTGTAACAGTACTTCTGCCCCTCAGTCTCCAAACTCTGCTCTCTGTAAAAGGCTTACTGCACCCCAGTCTCGAACCTCTGTTCTCTGTAACAGTTCTTTTGCACCCCAATCTCAGAACTCTGCGCTCTATAACAGTCTTCTAAACCACAGTCTCCAACCTCTTTTCTCTGCAACGATCATTCTGAACCTCAGTCTCTAACCTCTGCTCTCTGCAAAAGTCCTTCTGCACCCTAGTCTCCAACCTCTTCTCTCTGCAACGATCCTTCTGCACTTCAGTATCCAACATCTGCTTTCTGCAACAGTCCTTCTAAACCGCAGTCTCCAACCTCTGCTCTCTGCAATGATCCTTCTGCATCCCAGTCTCCAACCTCTGCTCTCTGTAGCGATCCTTCTGCACCTCATTTTAAACATATGCACTCTGCAATGATCCTTCTGCACCCCAGTCTCCATCCTCTGCTCTCTGTAAGAATCCTTTTGCACCCCCAGTCTCCAAATTCTCATCTTTGTAAAAGTCCTTCTGCACCTCAGTATCCAAGTTCTGCAATCTATAACAGTCCTTTTGCACCCCAGTTTCAAACCTTTTCACTCAGAAATGATCTTTCTTAACCACAGTCTCCAAACTCTGATCTCTTTAATAGTCCTTATGCAGCCCAGTCTCCAACATCTGCTCTCTGCAACGATCCTTCTTTTCCCCAGGCTCCAACCTCTGCTTTCTGCAACGGTCCTTCTACATCCCCGTTTCCAAAATCTTCTCTCTGTAGCAGTCCTTCTGCAACTCAGTCTCGAAACTCTGCTCTCTGAAACAGTCCTTCTGCACCCCTGTCTCCAAACTCTGCTCTCAGTAACAGTTCTTGTGCAACCCAATCTCCAAACTCTGCTCTCTGTAACACTCCTTCTGCACCCCAGTCTCAACCCTCTACTCTCTCTAAAAGTCCTTCTGCACCTCAGTCTCCAACCTATGCTCTCTGTAAGAGTCTTCTGCACTCCAGTCTCCAAACTCTGCTCTCTGTAAAAGGCCTTCTGCACCCCAGTCTTCAAACTCTGCTCTCTGTAACAGGCCTTCTGCACTCCAGTCTCCAACATCTACTCTCTGCAACGATCCTTCTTTTACCCAGTCTCCAAACTCTGCTCTCTGTAAAAGTCCTTTTGTATCGCAGTCTTCAACCTCTTCTCTTTGTGACGGTCCATCTGCTCCCTAACTGCCAACCTCTGCTTTCGGTAACAGTCCTTCTGCACCCCAGTCTCCAAACTCTTCTCTCTGCAATGATCTTTCTACAACTCAGTCTCCAACCTCTGCTATCAGTAAACGTCCTTCTGCACATCAGTCTTTGTTTTTTGCTCTCTGTATTTGTCCTTCTGCACCCCAGTCTCCCATCTCTGCTCTCTGTAACAATCCTTCTGCACCTCTGTCTCAAACGTCTGCTCTCTGTAATAGTCCTTCTGCACCCCAGTCTCCCACATATGCTCTCTGCAACGATTCTTCTGCACCTCAGTCTCCAACCTCATCTCTCTGCAGCAACCCTTCTGCACCCCAGTATCCAACCTCTGTTCTCTGAAGCAGTCCTTATGAACCCCAGGCTACAAACTCTGCTCTCTGTAACAATCCTTGTGCACCCCAGTCTTCAAACTGTACTTTCCGTATCAGTTATTCTGCACCCCAGTCTGAAACCTCTGCTCTCTGTATCAGTCCTTCTGCAACCCAGTCTCCAAACTCTGCTCTCCCCAACAGTTCTTCTGCACCCCTGTCTCCAACATCTGCTCTCTGCAACGATCCTTCTGTATACCAGTCTCCAACATCTGCTTTCTGCAACAGTCCTTATACACCCCAGTCTCCAACCTCTGCTCTCTGCAAAAGTCCTTCTACACACCAGTCTCCCAACATCTGCTCTCTGCAACGATCCTTCTGTATCCAAGTCTCCAACGTATGCTCTCTGCAACAGTCCTTCTACACCCCAGTCTCCAACCTCTGCTCTCTTCAACATTTCTTCTGCACCCTAGTCTCTAACCTGTGCTCTCTGTAACTATCCTACTGCACCCCGGTCTCCTAACTCTGCTCTCTGTCGTGATCCTTCTGCACCTCAGTTTCTAACCTCTGCTCTCTGCAACGATCCATCTGCACCCCACTCTCCAACGTCTTTCTCTGCAACAGTCATTCTGACTCCAGTCTCCAGCCTCTGCTCTCTGTAACATCCTTCTCCACCTCAGTTTCCAAGCTCTGCTCTAGGTCACATTCCTTCTGCACCCCAGTCTCCACCCTCTGCTCTTTGTAACAGTACTTCTGTACCGCAGACTCCAATCTCTTCTCACTGCAACATTTCTTTTGCACCCCAGTCTCCAAACTGTGCTCTCTGTAACTGTCTTGCTGACCCCAGTCTCCAACCTCTGCTCTCTGTAACGATCTTCTGCACCTCAGTCTTCAACCTCTGCTTTCTGCAACGATCCTTCTGAACCAAAGTTTCCAAACTCTGCACTCTGTAACAGTCCTTCTACATCTAGTCTCCAACCTCTTCTCTCTGTAACAAATCTTCTGCACCTCAGTCTCCAAACTCTGATCCCTGTAATAGTCCTTCTGCCCCTCAGTCTCCAACCTCTGCTCTCTGTAAAAGGCTTATTGCATTCCAGTGTCCAACCTCTGCTCTCTGTAACAGTTTTTTTGAACCCCAATATCGAAACTCTGCTCTCTATAACAGTCTTATAAACCGCAGTCTCCAACCTTTTTTCTCTGCAATGATCCTTCTGAACCTCAGTCTCCAACCTCTGCTCTCTGCAACAGTCCTTCTGCACCCCAGTCTTCAGACGCTGCTCTTTGTAAGATCCTTTTTCATCACTTTCTCCAACTCTCCTCTCAGTAACAGTCCTTCTGCACCCCAGTCTTCAGATGCTGCTCTTTGTAAGATCCCTTTGCATCACTTTCTCCAACTCTCCTCTCTGTAACAGTCCTTCTGCACCCCAGTATCTAATCTATGTTCTCTGTAAAAGTTATTCTGCACCTCTGTCTCAAAACTTTGCTATCTGCAATGGCCTTCTGTAACGCAGTCTCCAACCTCTGCTCTCTGTATCAATCCTTTTTCAACTCAGTCTCCAATTTCTGCTCTCTGTAACAGTCCTTCTGCACCCTAGTCTCCAACATCTGCTCTCTACAAAGGTCCTTCTGCACCAAAGTCTCCAAACTCTGCTCTCTCTAACAGACCTTCTGTACTGCAGTCTCCAAACGCTTCTCTCTATAACGGTCCTGTTTCACCCTAATTGCCAATCTCTGCTTTCTGTAACAGTCCTTCTGCACCTCAGATTATAAACTCTGCTGTCTGTATGAGTCTTTCTAAGCCTCAGTCTGAAACCTCTGCTGTCTGCCACAATCCTTCTGCACCCCAGTCTCCAAACTCTACTGTCTGTAACAGGTCTTCTTCACCCCACTCTACAAACTCTGCTCTCTGTAACAGGCCTTCTGCACCCTAGTCTCCAACATCTTCTCTCTGCAACGATCTTTCTGCACCTCAGTCTCCAACATCTGCTCTCTGCAATAGTCCTTCTGCCCCCCAGTCTCCAACCTCTGCTCTCTGCAATGATCCTTCTGCATCCCAGTCTCCAACAACTGCTCTCTGCAACAGTCTTTCCACACCCCAGTCTACAACCTGTGCTCTCTGCTTCAGTATTTCTGCACCCCAGTCTCCAACCTCTGCTCTCTGCAGATTTCTTCTTTACCCAAATCTCCAAATTGTGCTCTCTGTAACTTTCCTGCTGCACCCCAGTCTCTAAACTCTGCTCTCTGTAGCGATCCCTCTGCACCTAACTTTTTAACCTTTGCTCTCTTCAACGATCCTTCTGCACCCCAGTCTCCATCCTCTGCTCTCTGTAAGAATCCTTTTGCACCCCAGTATCCAACTTCTGCTCTTTGTAAAAGTCCTTCTGCACCTTAGTCTCCAAGTTCTGCAATCTATAACAGTCTTTCTGCACCCCAGTCTAAAACTCTGCACTTAGAAATGAATTTCTGAACCACAGTCTCCAACCTCTGCTCTCTTTAATAGTCCTTATGAAGCCCAGTCTCCAACATCTGCTCTCTGCAATGATCCTTCTTCTCCACAGGCTCCAACCTCTGCTCTCTGCAACGGTCCTTCTACATCCCAGTTTCCAAAATCTTCTCTCTGTAGCAGTCCTTCTGAACCTCAGTATCGAAACTCTGCACTCTGAAACAGTCCTTGTGCACCCCTGTCTCCAACCTCTCCTCACAGTAACAGTTTTGTGCACCCCAATCTCCAAACTCTGCTCTCTGTAACACTCCTTCTGCACCCCAGTCTCCACCCTCTACTCTCTGTAAAAGTCCTTCTGCACCTCAGTCTCCAACCACTGCTCTCTGTTAGATTCTTCTGCCACCCATTCTCCAAACGCTGCTCTCGGTAAGAGTCTTCTGAACCCCAGTCTCTAAACTCTGCTCTCTGTATCTGGCCTTCTGCACCCCTGTTTTCAAACTCTGCTCTCTCTAACAGGCCTTCTGCAGCCCAGTCTCCAACATATGCTCTCTGCAACGATCCTTATTCTACCCAATCTCCAAACTCTGCTCTCTGTAAAAGTCCTTTTTTATAGCAGTCTTCAACCTTTTTTCTTTGTAACGGTCCAACTGCTCCCCAATTTTCAACCTCTGCTTTTCGTAACAGTCCTTCTGCAACTTAGTCTCCAAACTCTTCTCTCTGCAACGATCTTTTTACACCTCAGTCTCCAACCTTTGCTCTCTGTAAAAGTCCTTCTGCACCTCAGTCTCCAACCTTTGCTCTCTGTAATTGTCCTTCTGCACCCCAGTCTCCAATCTCTGCTCTCTGGAACAATCCTTCTGCAACTCTGTCTCCAATGTCTGCTCTCTATAACAGTCCCTAAAGCACCCCAGTCTTTAATATATGCTCTCTGTAATGGTCCTTCTGCACCCCAGTCTCCAAACTCTGCTCTCTGTAACAGTCCTTCTGTACGGCAGTCTCAAACCTCTTCTCTCTATAACGGTATTTCTGCACCCCAATTTCCAACCTCTGCTCTTTTAACAGTCCTTCTATGCCTCAGTCTGAAACTTCTGCTCTCTGCAACAATCCTTCTAAACAACAGTCTCCAAACTGTGATATCAGTAGCAATCCTTCTGCACCCCAGTCTCTAACATTTGCTCCCTGTAACAGTTTTCTGCAACCCAGTCTCTAAACTCTGCTCTCTCTAACAGGCCTTCTGCACCGCATCTCCAACCTCTTCTCTCTGCAAAAGTCTTTCTACACCCCAGTCTCCAACCTCTGCTCTTTGCATCGATCCTTCTGCATCCCAGTCTCCAACGTCTGCTCTCTTTACGATCTTTCTGCACCCTGTTCTCTAAACTTTGCTCTCTGTAACAGTCATTCTGCACCTCAGTCTCCAACCTCATCACTCTGCAACGGCTCTTGTGCACCCCAGTATCCAACCTCTGTTCTCTGCAGCTGTCCTTCTGCACCCAGGCTACACACACTGCTCTCAGTAACAGTCCTTCTGCACCCAAGTTTCCAAACTCTACTTTCCATATCAGTTATTCTGCACCCCAGGCTAAAACCTCTGCTCTCTGTAACAGTCCTTCTGAACCTCAGTCTCCAACCTCTGCTCTCTGCAAACGTCTTATTATACCCCAGTATCCAAAATCTGCTCTCTGCAACGATCCTTCTGCATCCCAGTCTCCAAGTCTGCTCTCTGCAACAGTCCTTTTACACCCCAGTCTCCAACTTCTGCTCTCTGCTACAGTCATTCTGCAGCCCAGTCTCCAACCTCTGCTGTCTGCAACATTTCTTCAGCACCCCAGTCTCCAACCTGTGCTATCTGAAACTATCCTACTGAACACCGGTCCTCAAAGTCTGCTCTCTGTAGTGATCCTTCTGCACCTCAGTCTTCAACTTCTGCTCTCTGCAACGATCCTTCTTCATCCCAGTCTCCCACATCTGCTCTCTGCAACAGTCCTTCTGCACCCCAGTCTCCATACTCTGCTCTCTGTAACAGTTTTTTTGCACATCAGAATTTTACTTCTGCTCTCTGTAACAGTCTTTCTAAGCCTCAGTCTGAAACCTCTGCTCTCTGCAACAATTCTTCTGCACCCCAAACTACAAACTTTGCTCTCTGTAACAGTCATTCTGCACGCCAGTCTCCAAACTCTACTTCCGTGTCAGTAATTCTGCACCCGTTTAAAACCTCTCATCTCTGTAACAGTCCTTCTGTACCTCAGTACCCAAATTCTGCTCTCCGCAACAGTACGTCTGCACCCCAGTCTCAATATTCTGCTCTGTGCAAAAGTCCTTCTACACACCAGTCTCCAATATCTGCTCTCTGCAACGATCCTTCTGCATCCAGTCTGCTCTCTGCAACAGTCCTTCTAGACCTCAGTCTGCAACCTCTGCTCTCTGCTACAGTCCTTCTGAACCCCAGTCTCAAACCTCTGCTCTCTTCAACATTTCTTTTGCACCCTAGTCTCCAACTTGTACTCTGTAACTATCCTACTGCACCCGGTCTCCTAACTCTGCTCTCTGTAGCCATCCTTCTGCACCTTAGTCTCCAAACTCTGTTCTCTGCAACGATCCTTCTGCACCCCAGTCTCCAACATCTTTTCTCTGTAACAGTCTTTCTGACACCAGTGTCCAGCCTCTGCTCTCTGTAACATCCTTCTGCACCCCAGTTTCCAAACTCTGCTCTCTGTGACATTCCTTCTGCAACCCAGTCTCCACCCTCTGCTCTTTGTAACAGTACTTCTGCACCGCAGTCTGCAAACTCTGTTCTCTCTGTCTTTCTGACCCCAGTCTCCAACCTCTGCTCTCTGAAACGATCATTCTGCACCTCAGTCTCCAACCTCTGGTTTCTGCAACGATCCTTCTGCACCTCAGTTTCCAACCTCTGCTCTCTTAAACGATCCTTCTGCACCACAGTTTCTAACCTCTGCACTCTGTAACAGTCCTTCTACAACTAGTATCAAACCTCTTCTCTCTGTACCAATTTTTCTGCACCTCAGTCTTCCACCTCTGCTCTCTGTAACAGTCCTTCTGCACTCAGTCTCCAACCTCTGCTCTCTGTAACAGGCTTACTGTACCCCAGTCTCCAACCTCTGCTCTCAGTAACAGTTTTTCTGCACCCCAATCTCGAAACTCTGCTCTTTGTAACAGTTTTTCTGCACCCCAGTCTCCAACATCTTTTTTCTGCAACAATTCTTCTGAACCTCAGTCTCAAATCTCTGCTCTCTGCAACAGTCCTTCTGCACCCCAGTCTCCAGACTCTGCTCTCTTTAAGATCCTTTTGAATCCCTTTCTCCAACCGCTCTTCTCTGTAACAGTCCTTCTGCACCCCAGTATCCAACCTCTGCTCACTGTAAAGTCCTTCTGCATCTCAGTCTCCAAACTTTGCTCTCTGTAATGGTCCTTCTGACCCTAGTCTTTAACATCTGCTCTCTACAACAGTCCTTCTGCACCAAAGTCTTCAAACCCTGCTCTCTATAACGGTCCTTCTGCACCCCAATTGCCAACCTCTGCTTTCTGTAACAGTCTTTCTGCACCACAGATTCCAAACTCTGCTCTCTGTAACAATCCTTCTAAGCCTCAGTCTGAAACCTCTACTGTCTGGAACAATCCTTCTGCACCCCAGTCTTTAACCTCTGCTCTCTGTAACAGACCTTCTGCACCATATTTTCCACCTCTGCTCTCTTTTACAGTCTTTGTATACCTCAGTCTCCAACTTCTGCTCTCTGTAACAGTCCCTCTGCACCTCAATTTCCAACCTCTGCTTTCTGTAACAGTCCTTCTGCACCCTAGTCTCCAACATCTGCTCTCTACAACGGTCCTTCCGCACCAAAGTCTCCAAACTCTGCTCTTTCTAACAGTCCTTCTGTACCGCAGTCTCCAACCTCTTCTCTCTATAACGGTCCTTCTGCACCGCAATTGCCAATTTCTGCTTTCTGTAACAGTCCTTCTGCACCTCAGATTCCAACCTTTGCTCTCTGTAACAGTCCTTCTACCCCTCAGTATGAAACCTCTGCTGTCTGCAACAATCCTTATGCACCCCAGTCTCCAAACTGTGGCTATCTGTAACAATCCTTCTGCACCCCAGTCTCCAAACTCTGCTCTCTTTAACAGGTCTTCTGCACCCCAGTCTCCAGCCTCTGCTCTCTATCAAGCCTTCTGCTCCCCAGTCTCCAACCTCTTCTTTCTGCAACGATTCTTCTGCACCTCAGTCTCCAACCGCTTCTCTCTGCAACAGTTTTTCTAAACCGCAGTCTCCAACCTCTGTTCTCTGCAATGATCCTTCTGCATCCCAGTCTCCAACAATTGCTCTCTGCAACAGTTTTTCTGCACAGCAGTCTACAACCTCTGCTCTCTGCTACAGTACTTCTGCACCCCAGTCTTCAACCTCTGCTCTCTGCAACATTTCTTCTGCACCCAAGTCTCCAACCTGTGATCTCTGTAACTGTCCTGCTGCAACCCACTCTCCAAACTCTGTTCTCTGTAGTGATCCTTCTGCACCTCATTCTCCAACCTCTGCTCTCTTCAACGATCCTTCTGCACCCCAGTCTCCATTCTCTGCTCTCTGTAGGCATCCTTTGGCACCCCAGTCTCCAACTTCTGCTCTCTGTAAAAGTCATTCTGCACCTCAGTCTCCAAGTTCTGCAATCTGTAACAGTCCTTCTGCACCCCAGTCTCAAAACTCTGCACTCAGAAATGATCTTTCTGCACCTCAGTCTCCAACCTCTGCTCTCTTTAACAGTTTTTCTGCACCCCAGTCTCTAACATTTGCTCTCTGCAACGATCCTTCTTCTCCCCAGGCTCCAAGCTCTGCTCTCTGCATCGGTCCGTCTATATCCCAGTTTCCAAATCTGCTCTCTGTAACAGTCCTTCTGTACCTCAGTCTTTAAACTCTTCTCTCTGAAACAGTCCTTCTGAACCCCTGGCTCCAACCTCTGCTCTCAGTAACAGTTCTTCTGCACCCCAATCTCCAAACTCTGCTCTCTGTAGCACTCCTTCTTCACCCTAGTCTCCAAACTCTACTCTCTGTAACAGGCCTTCTGCACCCCAGTCTCCAAACTCTGCTCTCTGTAACAGCCCTTCTGCACCCCAGTTTCCAACCGGTGCTCTCTGCAATGATCCTTTTGCATCCCAATCTCCAAACTCTGCTCTCTGTAACAGTCCTTCTGCACCCGGTGATCCAACATCTGCTCTCTGAAACAGTTCTTCTGCACCTCAGTCTGAAACTCGGCTCTCTGCAAAAATCCTTCTGCACCCGAGTTTCCAAACTTTGCTCTCTGTAACAGTGCGTCTGAACCTCAGTCTACAAAATGTTCTCTGTAATATCCTTCTGCAATCCAGTCACGAAATTGTGCTATCTTTAACAGTCCTTCTGCACCTCGGTCTACAAACTCTCCTCTCTGCAACAGTCCTTCTGCACCCCAGGATACAACATCTGCTTTCTGCAACAGTCCTTCTGCACCTAAGTCTGAAAACTCTGCTCTCTGCCACAATCCTTCTGCACCCCAGTTTCCAACCTTTGCTCTCTGTAATAGTCCTTTTAAACCTCAGTCGCCAAAATGCTCTCTGTAAAATCTTGGTGCAACCCAGTCTCGAAATTGTGCTATCTGTGACATTCTTTCTGCACCCGTCTCCAAACTCTACTCTCTGTAACAGGCCTTCTGCATGCCAGTCTCCAATCTCTGCACATGTAACAGGCCTTCTGCACCCCAGTCTCCAACCTCTTCTCTCTGAAATGATCCTTCTTCACCTCAGTCTCCAAACTCTGCTCTCTGCAACAGTCCTTCTGGATCCCAGTCTCCAAACTCTTCTCTCGGTAACAATCCTTCTGCCCCTCTGTCTCCAAACTCTGCTCTCTGTAACAGGCTTATTGCACCCCAGTATACAACGTCTGCTCTCTGAAACAGTCCTTTGTACCCCAATCTTGAAACTCTGCGCTCTATACCAGTCTTCTAAACCGCAGTCTCCAACCTCTTTTCTCTGCAACTATCCTTCTGAACCTCAGTCTCCAACCTCTGCTCTCTGCAACAGTCCTTCTGCACCCCAGTCTTTAGACTCTGCTCTTTGTAAGATCTTTTTGCATCACTTTCTCCAAACTCTTCTCTCTATAACATTCCTTCCGCATCCCAGTATCCAAACTCTGCTCTCTGTTAAAGTCCTTCTGCACCTCAGTCTCCAAACTTTGCTCTCTGTAATGGTCCTTATGTAACGTGGTCTCCAACCTCTGCTCTCTCTAACAGTCCTTCTGTACTGCAGTCTCCAAAACTCTTCTCTCTATAACGGTCCTGCTGCACCCCAATTGCCAAACTTTGCTTTCTGTTACAGTCCTTTTTAACCTCAGATTCCAACCTCTGCTCTCTGTATGAGTCCTTCTAAGCCTCAGTGTGAAACCTCTGCTGTCTGCAACAATCCTTCTGCACCCCAGTCTCCAAACTCTACTCTCTGTAAAAGGTCTTCTTCAACCCAGTCTCCAAACTCTGCTCTCTGTAACAGGCCTTCTGCACCCTAGTCTCAACCTCTTCTCTTTGCAACGATCCTTCTGCACCTCAGTCTCCAACATCTGCTCTCTGCACCAGTCCTTCTAAACCGGAGTCTCCAACCTCTGCTCTCTGCAATGATCCTTCTGCTTCCCAGTCTTCAACAACTGCTCTCTGCAACAGTCCTTCTGCACACCAGTCTGCAACCTGTGCTCTCTGCTTCAGTACTTCTGCACCCCAGTCTCCAACCTCTGCTCTCTGCAGCATTTCTTCTGCACCGAAGTCTCCAACCTGTGCTCTCTGGAACTGTCCTGCTGCACCCCAGTCTCCAACCTCTGCTCTCTGTAGCGATCCTTCTGCACCTCATTTTCAACCTCTGCTCTCTGCAACGATCCTTCTGCACCCCTGTCTCTATCCTCTGCTCTCTGTAAGAATCCTTTTGCACCCCAGTCTCCAACTTCTCCTCTTTGTAAATGTCCTTCTGCACCTCAGTCTCCAAATTCTGCAAACTATAACAGTCCTTCTGCACCCCAGTCTCAAACCTCTGCACTCAGAAATTATCGTTCTGAACAACAGTCTCCAAACTCTGCTCTCTTTAATAGTCCTTATGTAGCCCAGTCTCCAACATCTGCTCTCTGCAACGATTCTTCTTCTCCCCAGGCTCCATCCTCTTCTCTCATCAATGGTCCTTCTACATCCCAGTTTCCAAAATCTTCTCTCTGTAGCAGTCCTTCTGCACCTCAGTCTCGAAACTCTGCTCTCTGAAAAAGTCCTTCTGCACCCCTGTCGTCAACCTCTGCTCTCAGTAACAGTTCTTGTGCACCCTAATCTCCAAACTCTGCTCTGTGTTACACTCCTTTTGCACCCCAATCTCCACACTCTACTCTCCGTAAAAGTCCTTCTGCACCTCAGTCTCCAATCTCTGCTCTCTATAAGATCCTTCTGCAACCCATTCTCCAAACCGCTGCTCTCTGTACGAGTCTTCTTCAACCCAGTCTCCAAACTCTGCTCTCTGTAACAGGCCTTCTGCACCCCAGTCTTCAAACTCTGCTCTCTGTAACAGGCTTTCTGCACCCCAGTCTCCAACATCTGCTCTCTGCAATGATCCTTCTTCTACCCAGTCTTTAAACTCTGCTCTCTGTAAAAGTCCTTTTGTATCGCAGTCTTCAAACTCTTCTCTGTTTAACGGTCCATCTGCTCCCCAATTTCAAACCTCTTCTCTAGGTAACAGTCTTTCTGCACTCAGTCTCCAAACTCTTCTCTCTGCAACGATCTTTCTACCACCCTCAGTCTCCAACCTCTGCTCTCTGCAACAGTCCTTCTGCACCCCAGTCTCCAACTTCTGCTCTATGTGAGATCCTTCTCCACCCCGTTCTTTAAACTTTGCTCTCTGTAACAGTCATTCTGCACCTCAGTCTCCAACCTCATCTCTCTGCAACGGCCCTTCTGCACCCCAGTGTACAACCTCTATTCTCTGCAGCAGTCCTTCTGAATCCCAGGGTACAAACTCTGATCTCGGTAACAATCCTTCTGCACCCCAGTCTCCAAACTCTTTTTCCGTATCAGTT
>NW_027524024.1:0-37411 GCF_052094955.1 Ictidomys tridecemlineatus
CTCCTGAGTTCAATCCCCTGGTACCAAAAAGAAAATGTCTACCTCAAACAAAAGAAGAGAATTGTAGAGGAACAGAGGAAAGAGACCTCAGACGTATAAACAACAAAACTGTATAAATAAATCCCTCCTTTTCAATATTTACATTAAATGTAATGGATTAAACACTCCAGTCAAAAGACAGAGACTTGCAGAAATGAATAGAAAAAAAAACATAATTCCATTATACGCCATCAAGAGCCTCATTTTAGATTCAAACAGGTTAAAAATAAAACAATGAAAGAAGATACATCCTGCAAATAGTAACCAAAAGAGAGTTACAGTAGCTCTATTAATATATACAGACAAAATAGACTTTATGAAAAATATTGTTACTATGAACAGAGAAGAACATTTTATAGCGGTCAAAGAGCCAATCCAACAAGGATGCACAGCCATCATAAACACATACGCACCAAACAACAGAACCTCAAAATACATAAAGCAAAAAACTGACAGAAATACAGGGAGAAATAGACAATTCAAGAGCATCAGCTGGGAACATCAATACCTTGTTGTTGTTTTTTTTTTTAATCATAGAAGGAAGCAGCAAATCAACAAGAAAATAAAAGAGTAACAACACCACAAACCAACTAGACCCCACAGACATGTAGAGAACATTCTACGTACAGGAAAGAATACATATTCTACGGTGTACAGGAATATTCTCCAGGAAAAACGGGTCATACCTTAGATCTTCAAATGCATTTCAATAAATTTTTAAAAGATTGAAGTTACCCAAGGTTTGCTCTCTGAACACAATCAACTGAAATTAAAAGGGTCCCCTAAACGTGTCTCGATGACATCTCTGATAGGGAGGTGCTGGGACGTGCTTGTCTCGGTGCCCTCGTTTCCCCATCTCTACAGTGATGGCAATCCCGGTCCCTACCTCACAGTTATAGCAAGTATTCACAACAAACAGTCGAGCATCACAGTTATTGTTACCCCATGTTGACAGAGGTGGTGACAACCGTCCATTACATTCTCTCTCAGAGAAGAGAGTCATATTTATGCGATGGCTCAGACTTTGCAAGTGCTTTTGGGAAATTGTCCATTCAGTTTGGTTTGGTTTGGTGCCAGGGATTGAACCCAGGGGCACTCAACCCCTGAGCCCCGTCCCCAGCCCTATTTTCTATTTTATTGAGAGACAGGGTCTCCCTGAGTTGCTCAGGGCCTCACTAAGTGGCTGAGGCTGGCCTCCACCTTGTGATCCTCCTGCCTCAGCCTCCCGAGCTGCTGGGATGACAGGCGTGCGCCCACTGCAACCCGCCCAGTCGTTTGGCTCTCTGCAGATGTGATGCTCTTGATCCAAATGGGTACGCAGAGCAGCAGGACATCCACCTAACGTGTGCTCCCAACCAGCAAGCTTGGGGACAAAGCCAGAAGGGAGGCACCGGTCCCAATCCTTGCATTTGACCTAGTGTCTGAAGCAAATCTTGCAGAAATGAGAATATGCAAAAATGCACGGGCCCCTCTGCCCAGAGCTCTCTGGGAGCTTAGCAAATACTTGCATTTGGAACAGGGAACTCGGGCCAACTCAAGGAGTAGCGACCAGCTGCGCTGTGGGCTTGGAGACCGCTTCCTGGGTCAACTGACCAGCTGGGTGCCACCACCACTGGCTGTTTGGCTCTGCAGCAAATGGGACTCTCAGCATCAAAATGACTTCCCCAAGGTGACCCAGCTAGCCATTGACAGCCAAATCCCTGCTCAAAGTTTAAAGCCACAGCTGTCTCTGGGCGGGTGAGCCGGAGTTACCGTGGGTTCCCAAAGCCCAAAATCTGGTAGGTTGACCAGACCACAATTGGAAACAGCTCCATGAACAGCTCTGAAGCCTGGGTTCCGGGGGACATAGGGATCTGGGTGTAAATCCTGCCTCTGCCACTGGGTGACTGTGAACAAATAACTTAACCTCTCTGAGCCTTGGTTTTCTTTTTTCTTTTTTTCCTTTTTGTTTGTACCAGGGATTGAAGCCAGGGGTGCTCAATCCACACCCCCCAGCCCTTTTTAAAAATATTTTATTTAAAAACAGGGTCTCGCTGAGTGGCTCAGGGCCTGGCTAAGTGGCTGAGGCTGGCCTCGAACCTGCGATCCTCCTGCCTCAGCCTCCCAAGCCGCTGGGAGGACAGGCGTGTGCCACCTCACCCCCAACTGAGACTTGGTTTTTGCATCTGCAAGATGGGATGCTAACACTTGCAGAGCTAGGGTGTCCACGGAGGGACTGAGGAGAACGTCCATCACGTGTCTGTAGCACTGAGCCCAATTCCTGGGCCTCGGGAGGCGCTCTGCCAGGCTCGCCGTCCACGTGGTGCTAAACACCCCCACGGGCAGAGACGGAGGCCATAAAGCAAATATTGCAAAACCTTAATTATGGAACGTGGAGGGAGGGAGGGAGGCGGGCCTCACTCTGCACGAGCCTCGCCCCAGCTGTCCGCTGACCCATTGGATCTCACAGTGCCAGGGCCCAGAGGTGGCCTCGACATCTGATCCCCCTGTAGGGAAGTAGCCCCTCTCTCTTTTGGGGGTACCAGGGACTGAACCCAGGGGTGCTTCACCCCTGAGCCCTGTCCCCAGCCCCTTTTTCTATTTTATTGAGAGACAGGGTCTCGCTGAGTGGCTCAGGGCCTCGCTAAATGGCTGAGGCTGGCCTCCAACTTGCGATCCTCCTGCCTCAGCCTCCCGAGCTGCTGGGATGACAGGCGTGGGCCACCGCATTTATTACTGTGACAGCTGTAGGGCTGGGGCTTTGACATGGTTGCAAAGTCGGAGTTCCTGCAAGTGTGTCTGCAGCAGGGGACTGACTAGGTGCCCAGAGGGCTGGAGGGTCCCCAGCGCACAGCTGGGCAGTAGGGGTGGGGCAGGCCTTGTCCAGGGCTTGGCGACTGTCACAGCCGGCCCTGTGCACCCCGCCTGATTCCCAGTCCTCACCGGCCTGGAGGAGGGGCCGGACCGAAGCCCCCAAGGTCCCCAGGGGCTGGGAATTCTGGCTCATGTCCCTCGGTGTGGCTTGGTCCTTGGGGACTGGGTCCAGCGGCAGTCTCTGGCCTGGGGCTGGGACCGGGTGGGGGTTAGCAAATCAGAGGCCATGAACTCAGCTGGCCTCCCGGCCTCCTCTGTAGCTCAGACTCCACTTCAATGAGGTTGACTCCAGGTCCCTCCCAACGCCTGGCTGTTTGTACCTGTCTCTTCAGGGGCTTGGTGGCCATGACACTGAGCTGTAGGGAAGGGAGCAGGTCCCAAGTTAAGCCAAGTGGCTCTTGTGTTGAAAAAAAAAAGGGGGGGGACCACAAACGACATGAGCTGCCCCAAACGACGTCACACACAGAACAGCTGACAAATAGCCACCCGGCCGACAGGGAAAAACTGCTGATGTCCCCAAGTGTCTGACGGCAGGCCTGTACACTGTGACCAACCAGTCACACTCTCCTGACCCCCTCCCCGCTCCCTGGCAAGGCCTGGAGATCTGAGATCTGAGCAGGGCACCCAGCCCAGAGGGAGGCCTCCAATCGGAACCGGGAGCAGCGCTGGGCTGCCTCTGGCGCCCGGCACCCTCTCTGATCCTCTGGGCTCCGGCTAGATAAAAGAAGCATCCTCTGATTTATTTCCCAGGTTGTAAAATAATCATTTGCTCGGCTCGTCAGACGTGGAGGGGGGGAGACAGCGTCAGAGACTCCCTCGCCTTTCTGCAGTCGCTGCCATCAAGGGAAAAACAGGACCGGCTCACCCGCCCGCCCCCCCCCACCTCGGAGTCTGCGACATTTTATCCGACCAGGACCCGTGTCCCAAAGTGTGGCGCAGTTTGTTCCTGACCAAGGGACCTCCTCCCCGACACTGGATACAGGCTTTATCTCGCCTGGGAGAACAAGAATCAGTCTTTAAAGAAAACATGAACACAGTGTCTCCTGCCATGGTGACGGATCACAATAAGGTCCCCTACTCTTTTTTTATTTTATTTATTTTTTGGTACCAGGGGGTTGAACCCCAGGGCGCCTAACCACGGAGCCCCATCCCCAGCCCTTTTTTTTTTTTTAATGTTTTATTTAGAGACGGGGCCTCACTGACTTGCTTAGGGACTTGCTCCATGACTGAGGCTGGCCTCCAATTTTCGATCCTCCTGCCTTGGCCTCCTGAGCTGCTGAGATGACAGGCATGTGCCTGGCGGGCCCCTAGTTCAGGTGGGGAGAGAATGTGCGCAGAGTGTGTCCCTCTGATGCTAACGTACGCCCCAGGACCCCAGCTTTGGTACCTCCAGCCACTCTGGAGACTGACAGGGGGTCTCAGAGGCTTGTCGCCGGGAGGGACCCTCCTAAGCAGGACTTTCTGTGCCATCCGCTGGCCGCCCCGTCAGGACAGGCTGGTTGCGCCTTGCCGCCCCCTCTTCCCCGGCCATGCCTGCATGTGCCTTCAGATGATGTGCCACCATCATGGTTAATGTCACCGCGAACCCAGAAAGGGTGCCTGTTTGGTAAGTCAACAGAGACTGTCTGCCTGCCACGGGTTGCCTCCCCCGGAGTGAGTCACCGACTCAGAGCCTCGGAAAAAATGTCCTCTCTGAGTGATGTGTGATGTGACAGCCCTCGCGGGCTGCAGGGGACGAGGAACCAAAGAGGCCACTCCAGGGCCCCTCCCCAGCCTCCTGAGGCTAGCCTTTGCTTCTGCCAAGAAACTCCCGGGGATCCAAGGCTGGACAGGGGCCGGCCCCTCCACCCGGCCACCTCCAGAGCCCACCTCGGGGACGAGACCCCAGAGGGCAGGAAACCTTGCAGCTGGCTGTCTCCCAGGACTGAGGCCAGAGACGTGGCACAGAACCCCTGGGGACCATCTGATCACCTGACGGCATGACGGGCAGGCGGTGGGCAGGTAAGAGCAGAGCCAGGCCGCCCGAGGCTGAGCCCTGGATCCGCAGCTTAGCCAGATGGCGGAGCTGAACCTCAGTTCCACAACC
Source organism: Ictidomys tridecemlineatus (assembly GCF_052094955.1). NCBI lineage: Eukaryota > Metazoa > Chordata > Mammalia > Rodentia > Sciuridae > Ictidomys > Ictidomys tridecemlineatus. The sequence goes on from NW_027524024.1 coordinate 4,979, forward strand.
TGTGCAGGGGGTACGGCGACCCTGTCTGCCTGGTAGGAGTGGCGAGGTGGTGACATGAGCTGACAAGGGCCACAAGCCGCGTGGGCATGCAGGAGACCCCCAGCGGACCAAGCCACGACGCCTGGCATCCCAGGGCTCCGGAGGCTGAGGCAGGAGGATCGCAAGGTGGAGGCCGGTCTCAGCCCTAAGCAACTCGGGGAGACCCTGTCTCTAAATAAAATACAAAACACGACTGGAAATGGGGCTCAGGGGTCGAGGGCCCCGAGTTCAGTCCCTGGTACCAAACAAACAAATAAAAAGTCCCATGTGACTCTAAGGAAAAGTGCTCTTCAGTCAACCCTGCCCCTGAAGTGTCACCCACTCAATGAATACTCACTTGGTGGGCGCCCAGCTCTGGTGAGAGGAGACGCATTCTAGACAGACGATTAGGGTACAGCCCCCCCCCAAACTCTGGCCGCAGCCAACCTTAAGGCAGCAAGAGCCCTCACAAATCCCTGTGGCTCTTGCCTGTCCCCGGTCCCTTTCTCATGGTGACATCCTGCAGCGGGTGGCTGGAGACACGCAAGAGAGCTCTCTGGGAAAGACCTTCGGATTTTCAAAGCATGGAAACTTCCAGCCCGCCCAGCTGTCACCTCCGGGAGTTCCACCACCACGGTGGCATGTCCCGGGGTCACCTGCTGGGATGTGCAGAGCAGGGACCTGGGCCCAAGTCCACGGGGGCCACTTTCCTTTCTCTGCGGAAGACCCATCTTCTCTGTCCCCAAAGCCTATGGCTGACACTTCTGCATACAGCAGGTGCTTAATAAACACTCTCAGGGCCCAGGGGGCGGTTCTCGCGGGCTCCTTCGATGTCAGTCACCTCGCTCCTTGGTCGGGCAGTGGGCCTCGTGCTATCTAGGTTCTGAAAAGCAGCCCCCAGAGCCCCCAAGGTCATGGGCTGGTCCCCTCTGTCCCCCGCCGCAGTCCCCGTTCCTATTCTAGTTACTCAGAGTCTTGCTCCTCTCTGTCGGCCCCCGGGGGCCAGCCACATGGGACCTCCCAGGGCCTTGATCAAGGAGGGGACTCCCCAGCCTGCAGCAGACCCCTGGGTCGGAAACCGCAGCTCAGTGAGATGCTGCAGCCTTGCTATGAAAGTTTGAGCTGGGAAGCTGTCCTCCGCCGGGCTACAAGCCAGGACTCAGGGCCACCCTGCGTCCCCAAGGGGGGGGGGTGCCAAACTTTCTATTTTCTTTTTTTTTTTTTTAAGGTGACAGGCGCTTTGGCTGTGCCTCACCAGGGGGAAGCCAGATGGAGCAGGGCTCTGAGCAAGAGCCGGACACTCACATCCCCAGCTCCCTCCCTCTGTCCAGGGTCAAGGCCACTGGCTGGACACACACACACTGGGGATTCCCCACCGCAGGGAGGACACTGTCTCTCAGAATTCTCCTATCTCTACGCTCTTGTCTGGTCACCAAGGGTGACTTTGAAGAGGAAAAAGAAAGAAATCCGTCCCCTGGGATGCTGTGGTGTGGAGGCATCTGCCGACCAACGTGTGTCACTGTTTCCTATGAATACAGGGACGCGTGTCCCTGCCCTGGTGCTGCTTCCTTAAGCTACTAGAGAGTTCACCTGAACAGTTGGGCCTTCTGTCCCCATCCTCGGGCGGGTGAGCAGGAAGGGCTCGACCCTGCAAGCTGTACCAGCTGACCCCCCCCCCCTGGCCAGGGAGGGGACTGGATGATGGAGTCTCAGAGCTAAGGGCAGAGAGCACAAAGAGGCTGCAGGGTCCCTGCTTTCTCAGAGACATCTGCAGAAGGATTCTGTTCTACCTCCTGGAGGAACAGAAAGCAGGAGTCGGCCACCGCAGCCTGCCACTCATCCACACTCTGCCTGTCCTCCAAGAGTCCAGCAAGCCCACCCGCACTGCCCAGAGTCAGGGCTCCAGGCAGGAGAGTGGGGGATGGACCCTGGGGTCCACAGCTTAGAGCGGCCCCACCTTGGGCTGGGGGTACACACCCTGCACCCCGCCCTGGGAGTCAGGAACAGGACGCACTCTGGAGCCAGTGCAAACCCTCCCCCCTCTGTCCTTTCTCTCCCAAAGCTTCCCAGGACTCCGGTCCTGAAGCAAGTGACCACTGCCACTCCCCCTGCCTCACACCCAGGGCGCTTTTCTGGACCAACACCAGTGGCCCAGGGGGTCCCAAAGACAGAGGGACAGAGGGCACAGGAACCCCACCCCGCATCACGAAAGCCTTAAACCTCGAGCCCCGCCCCAGATGGCACCCGCACTCCAGCCGGCAGGGGCTGCGCTGGGTTCCCACGACACCCGAGGAGCCACACAGCCCCGGGGGCCTGGGAGCTCGCAGGGACACCGGGAAGTCCCTCCGTGACCCCAGCTTAATCCTTGCTCCGAAATAGCCCGGGTAATCCCAGGGCGAGGCGGGCGGGGGAGTTGGCCCCGGGGCTGTGGCGGAAGAGCCCAGGCGACCAGGCGACAAGGGCCAGATCGTCCCGGGCTGGATCGAGCTCGGGGGGGCCCCCTTCGGGCCACGGGCGATGGGGCACGACTCGTCCTGGCCCCTCGCGGAGCAGGAGCTGCACCTGCTGCGCCCCCTGCCCTGCGCGTCCGCCCGGGGTCCCCAGCGCCCAGAGCCCGGGGTCCCCGCCCGCGCGAGGCCGGCGATGGCCGGGAGTGGGTCCGCGGGAGCCCGGGTGGCGGCGCCCTGGCAGCGCCCGGTCCCCGCCCAGGGGCGACCCCGCGGGAGGGACGCGCCCGGCGGGCCCCGAAGTTGGCGCGCCCGCCCGCCGGTCCCGCTTACTTGTCGCGGCGGCCGCCCAGCTCCGGGAGGGCGCACGCGGCCAGGTGTCGCCGGTGCCGCTCCAGCAGGCCGGCGTTCTCCCGGCTCAGCCGCGCCACTTGGCGCTCCAGCTCCTCGATGCGCCGCCGCCTGCGCGCCAGCAGCTCCTGCTGCGCCGCCACGATGCGGGTCAGCTCCCGCAGGGACGCGGCCGCCCGGCCGGGGGGCGCGGCGCCCGCCATGGCCCGGGCGCGCCTGGCGAGCGGGCGGCGCGGCCACGGCGCGGGGACGGCGGGCGGCGGCGGCGGCGGCGCGGGGCTCGGCCCGGGGGGCGCGGCGGCGGGGCTGGCGCGGCCCCGCCTCGGCTCCCGCCTCCGCCCGCGCCCGCGCCCCGTCCGCGCCTCGCCGCCCGCGCCGCCGCCGCCCCGCTGCCCGCTGCGCGCTGCCCGCTGCGCGCTGCCCCGCCGACGCGCCCCCGGGGGCCCGGCAGGGCGCGGAGCTGCGGCCGCCGCGGGCGGCGAGGAGTTTTGCAAAGTGCCGCTGCGACGCGGGCGCGAGCGCGGGAGGCGGAGGCCGAGGCCGAGGGCGCCGCCTGCCGGACCCGCCTCTGCGCCCGCGCCCGCGGCCTGCCGCGCGGGGACACGGGGACGCCGGCCCGCGGGAGGGCGCGGGGAGCGGGGCGCACGGGCGCTCGGAGGCGCTCGGGGGCCGGGCTTGGCGCACTCAGGGTCGCCGCCCGTGGGAACGGAGCTCCCCCCAGCGTCCCCCGCTGCTGCATCCGGAAGGTGGCCCGCAGCTCCTGGTGGCTGCCGTGGCACCCCCGAGGCCCTCCAGGTCGGGAGCTGGCCCGCGGGTCCAGCGAAGCCACACCTGGGCGCTGGCCTTAAGGCCCGCAGCAGCAGATCGTGCCCCCCGCCCTCGGGAGACACCGCACTCCCGCGCCCTTAATGGCTCTGAACATTTCTTGGTGACTCTCATCTTTTTTCTTTCTTGGCTGTTTGAGGTTTGGCTTTCCAGAGTCCCGCGGGCTGAACTTACTTCTGCTCCAACAGGGAGGCCATTTCCATTGTTTCCGTGGCCCACGTGGAAGGCTAGAAATCCGCCTCTAAGTCAAGCTTTAGCTCCATCTCCGAACATTCTAGAACGTTGTGACTCTTCCCCCCCCCACACTCCACCCCACCCCATGCTGGGCATTGAACCCAGGCCTCTTCACACCAGGCGGGCACTCTACCTACCGATCCACAGCCCCAGGTCTGTCATGGATGTTGGGAGAGCACAGCTGGGGTTAAGGCTGGCCTTGCACATATCAGAATGATTTTTTTTTAATTAAAAAACATCAAGTCGGGTATGGTACTATGGATGCTTAACCCCAAAGCCCCGTCCCCAGTCCTTTTTATTTTATTTACAGACAGGGTCCCACTGAGTTGCTCAGGGCCTTGCTAAGTTGCTGAGGCTGGCCTCCAACTTTCGATCCTCCTGCCTCAGCCTCCTGAGCAGGTGGGACTATAGGCATGTGCCACGTACCCAGCCCATCCACCTTTTTAATATGACCTATTATTGTGGAAAACTCAGTTTCCTCCCTGAGAATTTCCTTTGAGAGCCCCCCGATTCTCTGTTGCAATTTGGGCTGGCTGCTCGCGGGGCCTCTCCATGGCTATCACGGGGAATTTCTTGGCATGACACTCCTGGATTAGATCCACCATTTCTTGGGTCCTGTACCTTTTTCTTAAATTCATTTTCTGTTCTGCAGTGTACAGGCCCAAGCAAGTCTCCCAAAGACAGCCTGTGCCTCCTTCTGTCTCCGAAAGTCTTTTGCCTTTACCCTTAGATTGCTAGTTTGGCTGGGTATAGAATTTCAGGTTAAAAACCAATTGTCTCAGAACTTGGAAAGATCGGCTCTGTTTTCCTCTATCCCTGAGAGCTGCTGGTACTAGGCTGATTCTCATTCCTTTGAAGAAAGGATTCTCTTTGTTCGGCTGGAAAGTACTATTCCTGACCAGGACATTTGGAAATGTAGTGGGGGACAATTTGGGGTCGTCTCGATGAATGGAAATACTCTAATATTCAATGCACCAGGGCATGGGATACCACACGCAGACAAGTCCCGGTAAAAAAAAGATCACACCTAAATTGCAAAAAAAAAAAAAAATCAATAGTTGATTTCAAAACTTATTATAAGCAAGAGCAATCAAACTGAAAGGTAATGGGGGCTGGGGTTGGGGCTCAGTGGCAGAGCGCCTGCCTAGCATGTGGGAGGCACTGGGTTCCATCCTCAGCGCCACATAAAAATAAAGAAAGAAAGAATGAGCCTCAACCGAGACTCTACATTATTATTATTTTGGGGGGGTAGGTACCACAGATTGAACTCAGGGGCCCTGAACCCCTGAGTCCCAACCCCAGCCCTATTTTGCATTTTATTTAGAAACAGGGCCTCCGTGAGTTTCTTAGGGCCTCACTTTTGCTGAGTCTGGCTTTGAACTCGCGATCCTCCTGCCTCAGCCTCCCGAGACGCTAGGGATTATACGTGTGCACCACTGTGACCAGCCAGACTTTACGTTATTGATAGAAATTAACCGATTAAATTGTAAACCTCCATGTGAAAACTAAATTGAGAGAAATTCTAGGAAAAACTATAAGAGACAATCTTAATGACGTTGAGGTTGGCAAAGATATCTTAAATACGAGAAATACAAGCACCAACTCTGGGGGAAAGAAATCGATAAACTGGACTTCCTCATAATAAAAACCTCGCTCTTCAAAAGTGGCTGTTAAGAAAAAGAAAATCCGGGCGCTGGGCTGGGCTCAGAGGCTGGTGGCTGGTCTAGCAGGTGAGAGGCACTGGGTTCCATCCTGGGCACCACATGAAAATAAATAAATACATACATAAATAAAATGAAGCTATAAAACGTTTAGAAAAACTGCATCTTTACAACTCAATAATTAAAAGACAAATAACCCCATTTAAAGTGGGAAAAGGACTTCAATAGACATTTATCCTAAGAAGATAGAACCAGTTCATTACTAGCCATCAGGGAAATACAAATGAAATCCACGAGATACCGCTGGCACCCACTAGGGTGGCAAGAATAAAAGTCACAGACAATGACAGAGAGGGGTGTCGATGTCAAAAATTGGAGCCTTCACTGGGCGCGGTGATACAAACCCGTCATACCACCAGCTCAGGAGGCTGAGGCAGGAGGATCGCAAGTTGGAGGCCAGTCCTGGGTGACTCTCCTCTTTGAGCTCCACATTTGTCACCTGTAAACAGGACACAGGATGTTACTCTCCTTGCCGGACACCTGAGGAGGAATGAGATCACCTGCGTGCACGGAGAAGGTGCCTGGCGCTTTAGGGGGTGTGGCTTTGTGGCATCAGGGACCAAACCTGGGCCTTCCTAGTGCTAGGCAAGCCTCTCCCACTGCGAGGTACAGCCACACCCTGCTGGTCGCTGACCCAGGGCCTCATCGGCCTGACCGTGTCCAGGTTGGAGTGTGGACACTGTTAAACCATCAAGAACTAGTAGAGAACTCAACATTTCTATGTTCATAAACAACAGATAAAAGTGCCCAGTACAGTGTACATGTCTGTAGTCCCATCTGCTCGGGAGGCTGAGGCAGGAGGACCTCGAGGTCCAAGCCAGCCTCGACTGCTTAGCGAGACCCTCTTTCTAAATAAAAAATAAAAAGGGCTGGGGATGTGGCTCACTGGTTAGGCGCCCCTGGGCTCAACACCCCATATATAGATATCTACACTAGAAAATAGAGACAGAAGCATCATTTTCCAACCACTAGGAAATATACAATATGGACCATTTGATCAATTTTAAAATAAAAGAAAATCGTGATGAATTGAAAAATATAAAGTAAGAAGCAAACAAGACCAAACCTCAACAACTACAATAAATGTTAATGTTGCCAACTCACCTATGAAAAGGCAGAGACTCTTGGAATGTGGGTGTGGGCTGGGGACAGTCCCTGAATGTGAAGACCATACAGGGTGCTTCAGACAGGCTCTTAACCGAAGCCCAGAGGTAGACACTGATTGACAGGAGGTGTCTCAGGAGGCCTTGGGACTGGTCCCCACCTGCCAGCACCTCCTGTCCCCTTGCCTGACCTGTGTGGAGGCTGCAAGGCTTTCTGGCTCCTGCTGGCCTCTGGCTCCTTGCTCCCTGAGCAGCTGAGGAGCATCTGTGGCCACGCCCTCTGGGGGATGGCTGGTCCTGGCCACTTGCCAATCACTTTCTTTCCACCAATCGGGAAGGAAGTTCGTACCTCAGTTGTCCCACCTCCTAGGAGCAGTCGGCTGGCTACAGAGTTGCTATTTTTGGAGACTCTGAGAGCCGCTGTGCTGATCCTGGAGGTTGAACCCAGGGTGCTTAAGCACAGAGCCACGTCCTCAGCCCATCTTCTTTTTAGACAGGTCCTACTAAGTTGCTTAGTGCCTAATTTGCTGAGGTTGGCCTCCAACTTGCAATCCTCCTGCCTCAGCCTCCCAACCACCTCCCTGTGATTAGAGGCATGCACTACCACTCCTGGCCTTTCTTTTTCTTTTAATGACAATATCTTTAAGAGGTTTTCTTATGTGCATTTGCTTACTGTGACTTTCACATGACACAATCTGCGTGTGATGAGTCACAACAGGGCAGCCCACTGGTAAGTACAACTTTCATGTCTGTGTGTATCAGTTAAAAATCAATTTAATAATGCCTTCCTAGTAAAATGTAGTCCCCATGATGAAACTTTATGTCAATTGCCATAAACTGAGGTACCCAATAAAATGAGGGCTGGGGATGGGGCTCAGTGGGAGAGCACTTACCTAGCATGTGTGGGGCCGAGTTCAATTCCTTTGTACCACAGAAACAATCCTGTAAAATGGAGGGGGGAGGGATTTTCTGTTGGAAACTGCTTTTAATGCAAACTGCTTTTAATCTAAAGGGCTGCTCTTTCTCTGTTAAAAGGGAGATGTGGGCTCGGTGGTACACTCCTGTCACCCTAGCAGTTTGGGAGGCTGAGGCAGGAGGATGGCAAACTGGAGGCCAGCCTCAGCAACTGATGGAGGCCCTAAGCAACTCAGGGAGACTCTGTCTCTAAATAATATATAAAAAGGGCTGGGGACGGGGCTCAGGGGTTGAGCACCACTGGGTTCAATTCCTGGAACCCCAAAAATCTTGAAACCTTCTTCACAGAATCAGAAGGATTGCAAGAGACAAGATGGATGGATCTGTCTGTTCCTGTCGTCTTGGTGCTTTGTCTCTGGCACACGGGGACCTCGCAGGGTGTGTCCTCACCGCGCCCCCATCTGTCTATCCTCTTGTAAACTGGAAGAGCAGTACCCCCTGCCGAGGGAGGTGGGAGGCCCTGACAGGAACAGAGACACCCCAGAGCTCCCCAGCACAGCGCCCCCTGTGGGCGGAGTCGTTATTGCCACCGTAACTTACCCCTCCCACGGGCACTGCACCCAGGCAGCCTGAGGGGTCTCTGGAACACCTCCTCTCTGCGCATGCTCACCTCCAGCCTCGTGGGGGAGGCTGACACATCAGCCTCCCAGGGTGACACACACGCCTTGTCTTGTCTTGTCCCTTTCCTGTGCCTGGCTCCCAGTTGAGCGCCTCTCCTCTCCAAGCCACCTGGGTCCCTTAGGGCGTCCAGCTGCTGGAACAAAGCCCCTCAGGCAGGGGATTTGAGAGCCAAGACTCGCCACCCACGTGTGGAGGCTGAGGAGGCTCAGGCCAGGGGCAGGATTTGGAAGGGGTTTGTGCCCTACTTCCCAGGTGACATCCAGTGGTTTATGACCCCAGTTGACAGAAGGCAGAGGAGAGAGGTTGGATCTTCACGTGGCAGAGGAGGCGGGAGGCCGAGAAGCTTTCTGAGCCTCCCTGCCTCCCTGCCTCCCTGCCTCCCTGCCTCCCCTGGTTGACGGGCCTCTCTGTTTATTTATTTGCAGGCGGAGCTGAGAATCAAAGCCACAGCCCCTTTGGGAAGGGACTGTCTGGCCTCAGAACCTCCCCAAGGTCAATGCCTGGGAGCCTCCCCAGAAAGTCCCCTTTCACAGATGGACAGACTGAGGCCCAGACAAGTCCTGCTCCCTCAGGTCCGGGGAGGGCCTCTCAGCCAGGAGCTTTTCAGGGGTCCGAGACAGTGGCTCAGTTGGTGAGTTGTGGGGAGGGAGAGGGGACCAGGCTGGGGCGTCAAAATGAATAGATGTCTAATTAAATATCCACGGAACAGAACATTCGTCAACCAGTCAATGGCATCTCAACCCGACTCTCCTATAGCCAGACACGAATTTTATTTAATGAGGCATGTGGGTGCCTCTTAATCCGTTTGATGTGACGCGGTATGGAAATGCCAGACAGGACCTCGCAGGTGTCTTAAAATAGCCGCGCCTTCAAAAAGAAAGGTTCTGCTTTTCATTCCCTTTTATTTTTATTTTATTTATTTATTTTTTTAAATTTTTTTTTTTTTTTTTATAATGCCAGGGATTGAACGCAGGGTTGCTTCACCACGGAGCCCCGTCCTCAGACCTTTTTCTATTTTTATTGAGAGACAGGATCTCCCTGAGTGGCTCAGGGCCTCGCTCAGTGGCTGAGGCTGGCCTCCACCCTGGCGATCCTCCTGCCTCAGCCTCCCGAGCCGCTGGGAGGACAGGCTAAGGGGAGGTTTTCTAAAGATCCCTCATTCATTCAATGGGCAATGATTCTGACCCAGTGCACAGAGGGACTTGGCCCCCAGGGCTGTCCCCTGTGCCCTTCTGGGGCCTGCAGGCCAGCACCCCAGGGGCCCCCCCAGTTCTCTGTGAACCTTGGCTTTGCTGCCCGGGCTTCCCTTCCCCTTGCAGGAGTCTGGAGGAGCCCATCAGGGATTCATGCGGCTCCTCCTGCATTTCTAATTAAGAGAACACAGTCATTCTAATTTTAACATCGCTCTCCCAGGACATCCCCTCCCTCGCCTTTCCCCGCCATTTATGTAAGGGATGTTTTTTGCCTCTGAGGAGCAGGAGGCGGCCCCGGCTTTTCTAGCTGAAGATGAGTCATCTTTTGGAGCGCTCTTTGGAACGTGGGTGACTCAAAACTGCTTGTCTGGGGTCCCTGACAGACGTTTCCTCCATTAAGCAAAAAAAAAACCCAAAAAACAACACCCACCTGAGAGCTGCCAGACCAGGCTGCTGACCAAGACCCTTAGAATCATGATCCACCGGCTGCAGCGTGGCCCTGGCCCTGTGTCCTCGCCCTCCCCTCTCTGCAGCCCAGAGAGTCAGATAAAAACACAGTTTCATGGAATTTCAGGTAAACAATGAATGCTTAAAAAAAAAAAAAAAGTATCCCGCAGGTGGCATGGAACACACTTGTGCTGAAAAAAAAAATTGCTTGTATTGATCTAAAATGTCCATATCAGTCAGGCACGGTGGCCCACGACTGTCATCCCAGTGGCTCAGGAGGCTGAGGCAGGAGGATCCCAAGGTGGAGGCCAGCCTCAGTAACTTAGTGAGTCTCTAAGCAACTCAACGAGACCCTGTCTCTAAGTAAAATAGAAAAAGGTGTGGTCTGCAGGGCGTGGCTTGCTTTGTGGGTGTGGTTTGAAGGGGGCGTGGCTTGCTCGTGGGTGTGGGTTTCAGGGGAGTGACTTCTTTGTGGGTGTGGTTTCTCAGGGGCGTGGCTTGCTCGTGGGGTGTGGCTTGCTTTGTGGGTGTGGTTTGAAGGGGGCGTGGCTTGCTTGTGGGTGTGGTTTTCAGGGGAGTGACTTCCTTGTGGGTGTGGTTTCTCAGGGGCGTGGCTTGCTCATGGGGTGTGGTTTGCAGGGCGTGGCTTGCTTTGTGGGCGTGGTTTGAAGGGGGCGTGGCTTGCTTGTGGGGTATGGTTTTTCAGGGGAGGGACTTGCTTTGTGGGTGTGGCTTGCGGGGCGTGGCTTAACCCACTGCTCAGTGGTTAAGCGCCCCTGGGTTCAGTCCCTGTCCTTCAGTCGGCTTTTCCCTGCTGTGATTAAGAGATCTGACCATAGCAATTGTAGGAGACGAAAGTTGACTTGGGGCCTAGAGTGTCACAGGTCCCAATCCACTTCTGGACCGAGGGGAGGCAGGACATCATGGAGGAAGAGTGTGGGGAGGAAGCAGCTCCCATGGGGACCAGGAAGCAGGGACTCCACTCTCCAGGGACAAATAGAGACCCCAAGCCACAGCCCCAGGGCCACCTCCTCCCCACACCCCACCTGCCTCCAGGGGCCACCAGAGGACCCCCAGGGAGCCATGCACTGCCAGGTTCAGGCCTCACACTCCTCACTCCTCCTCTGGACCTTCCTGTGTCACCTCCCACGGGGGGTCTGGTTACAATTCACAGCCACAGCATAGGAAGATCATACAAGTGACATATTTTCATGCATCAACAACTCAGGCTTCAAAATCTTTACAGCTTGCAGATATTTTTATGCGGAAAAGTATTCCCACACTCTCTCTCTCTCTCTCACACACACAGGCACACGCAAACACACGCATGCGCACATATAGGAAGACTCATCTTGGAAGAACAAATGGTGAATTAGTACAACCATTATGGAAAACGGTGTGAAACTTCCTCAAACAGGTAAAAATAGAACTACCCTAAGGCCCAGCAGCCTCGCTACCCAATATGTCTCCAACAGAAATGAAATCCGTGCCCATCACAGTGTTGATTCATGACAGCCAAAATGTGCACCCCACAAAGTGACCACTGATGTAGGAACAGGCAGACAAAACGTGGTCTAGGTACACGGTGGAATACAATTTGGCCCTAAAAAATAATTAAAAAAAAAAAAAAGACCTGGCTGGTGGGACTGCAGACTGGTGCAACCCATCTGGAAAGCAGGATGGAGATGCCTCAGAAAACTGGGAATGGAACCACCATCTGACCCAGCTATCCCACTCCTTGGTCTTCACCCAAAGGACTTAAAATCAGCACACTACAGGGACACAGCCACATCAGTGTTTATAGCAGCACAATTCACAATAGCTAAGCTAGGGAACCAACCTAGAGGCCCTTGAACAGATGAATGGATAAAGAAACTGTGGTACATATACGCAGTGGAATATTAGGCAGCCATAAAGAAGAATGAAATTAGGGCATTTGCTGGTAAACGGATGGAGGTGGAGCACATAATGCTTAGTGAAATAAACCAATCCCCAAACCAAAGGCTGAACATCTTCTCTGATATGTGGTTGCTAATTCACAATAAGGGGGTGACTAGGGAAGAAGAGGGGGAACTTCTTATTAAGCAGAGGGGAGTGAAGGGAGGAGAGGAGTGTAGGGTGGGAGGGACCGTGGAATGAATTAGACATTATTACCCTAAGGGCATGCAGAGTGACATGGAGTGACTGGTGTGACTCTACATCACGAAGCTGGACTCCATTTATGTATGATGCAGTCAAAATGCATCCTACTGTCAAGGACAATTCATTGGAACAAATAAAAAATATATATATTTTTTAAAAGGACCAAATCCTGTCATTGGAGACATCATGAAGGAACCTAGAACTTTGTGTTAGATGATGTAGCCAGGCACAGGGGAACACATACAGCACCGTCTCCTTCAAAGGTGGGAACTAAACAAGGTGATGTCAGAAATTGAGATCAAGATGGCGGTCACTGGAACTGGGGGGTAAGTGGGGGGACAGTCGGGGATGGAGAGAGGTTGGTCGGTGGGAAGAAGTTATCAGCGTGGTGTTCTGCTGCCCAGGAGGTGACCACCTTATCAAAGATGTGGGTGTGCCCACCACCCTGATCTGCTCAGTAAAATGTCCATGTGTTTTTTAAACATCACATAAATACGAACCGTTATCTATGTGTTCATGAAAAATGGTTTTTAAAAATTTGAACTGAAGACACGGGGCATGGTGACACACGCCTGTAATCTGTCATCTCAGTGGATCAGGAGGCTGAGGCAGGAGGATCCCAAGCTGGAGGCCAGCCTCAGCAACGGATTGAGGTCCTAAGCAACTCAGGGAGACCCTGTGTCTAAATAAAAAATGAAAAGGGCTGGGGACGTGGCTCAGTGGTCGACTGCCCCTGGGTCCTGTCCCTGGCACCAAAAAAAGTTGAATGGAAGGAAAAAAAAAATCATGCCTTTCCAACGAACTGTGACACCACTGTGACCAAAGACCTCAGTTGGAATAGGGGTGCTCTAGGGCGCTGCGTGGGGAGCAGGAGAAAGAGAAGGGACAGGAGAAGAAACAAAGCTTCAAAAGAGGTGAGCGTTCTGCTCAGATCCCCCAGGAAGGAGCCACACAGGGGCGGCTCATATGGGTGTGGATGGGGCATGGCTTGTAGAGGCGTGGCTTAATTGAAGGGGCGTGGCTTGTGGGGCGTGGCTTCTATGGACTGGGCTTGCTGGCAGAGGCGTAGTTTATATGGGTGTGACTTGCTTTGTGGGTGTGGTTTAAAGGGGGCGTGGCTTGCTTGTGGGGCATGGTTTTCAGGGGAGTGACTTCCTTGTGGGTGTGGTTTCTCAGGGGCGTGGCTAGCTCATGAGGTGTGGTTTGCAGGGGCGTGGCTTGATTTGTGGGTGTGGTTTGAAGGGGGCGTGGCTTGCTTGTGGATCATGTTTTTCAGGGGAGTGACTTGCGTGGTGGGTGTGGTTTATGGGGGCGTGGCTTGCTCCTGGGCGTGGCTTGCAGGGGCGTGGCTTGCAGGGGCGTGGCTCGCAGGGCGTGGAGTCACATGATCTGGTCACATGGCTTTGGGTCATCAAATGAAGCCACCGCTCAGGGTCTGGATGAGTCTGGGTTTTGTCGAGTGGCTGCCCCCAGGTTTGTGTCTCCAAGCCAGAGCCTCAGGAAGGGTGCCAGCATCCCCGGAGGTGACCGAGCAGCTTGGCCCTCCTAGGCCTGTGTCCTCCACCTTGCAGCCAATGTGTCCCCGTGTCCACCCAGGAGCCCAAGGAACGGCCCTGGGTCACCTTCCTTTAATTTCATTTTTGGGGGGATACTGGGGACTGAACCCAGGGACATTCGGCCACTGAGCCCCATCCCAGCCCTATTTGGGGTTTTACTCAGAGACAGGGCCTCACTGAGTGGCTGAGGCTGGCCTCCAACTTGCGATCCTCCTGCCTCAGCCTCCCAAGCTGCTGGGATGACAGGTAAGAGGTGAGGCCACGTGCTCTGGGTCACCAACGTCCACCCCAATCCCTCTCCCATGGGCACACCCAGCTGGCCCGTCTGCATCTGCACTTAGGACGCCTGATCAATTATCCATCTGGCTTCTGTTGGCTCAGTGAGTGACAGACAGCTGCTAGGAAGTGACTCTGGTGTCTCACCCAGAGACCAGGGGTGGCTTCCCTGGGCCCCTGATGGAGGGGAATGGACAAAGGTCACGTCTTTTATTTATTTATTTACGTTAATGTGGCCCGGAGGATGGAGCCCAGGAATCGTGAGCTAGGCGAGCACTGCCCCACACCCAGACCAAGTTCACAAGCATCCCGCACCGAGCACTTGCTGCTGACCACGATGCCCAGGGTCCTAAGATCCATGCTGGCTGGGCGCAGTGGTGTGGCCCGGCACCCCAGGGCCTCTGGAGGCTGAGGCAGGAGGATCGCAAGTTGGAGGCCAGCCTCAACCACAACGAGGCTCTAAGCAACTCAGTGAGACCCTGTCTCTCAATAAAATGCAAAACAGGGCTGGGGACGGGACTCCGAGGTCGAGGACCCCTGGGTTCAATTGACACCCCGTTTTCCCGAGTCTCCACAGCGCCTTCCTCGCCCTCAGTGAAGACTGAATCGCTCCTTTTGCTCAGTGACAGCGGCCTCCCGATGAGGCTGCTAATGAGTCCTCCGGGAAGCTGCGCGTGCTAATCACACACGGCGCACAGCTTAGCGGGCGGGAGCCCATCCCCAGCCCACGGCTGAAGCCTGGTCCCCCCCTTTCCCTCCCTCATTAACTAATAAACTGTTTGCTTTATCTGATGTCAAAACCGCCTCCTGAGAACCAGTCGTTGGGAAAAACGCTCAGAGACGTGTGCCTCCAGCAGGCACAGCTGTGGACCTGCGGGGTCCGGAGGAGCGAGGACGGGGTCTCACTCAGCCAAGAACCCTGCCTTCCCGACCCTGGGCCTCAGTTTCCCCATCTGTGCAATGGGAGGGTTGGACGGGGTCACGGAGTAGCCAAGTTTTACTTAGGGGGCTGGGGTGGAGGTCAGCGGCAGAGGCTCGCCCAGCACGTGTGAGGCCCTGGGCTCGACTCTCAGCACCGCGTGTAAATAAACGAGTAAGATAAAGGTTTGAAATAACTTATTTAAAATAATTAGAATACATAAAGGCTCATCAGCAACTGACTCTCTATATAAAAATATCAAACAGGAGCCTCCATCATTTTGCTCTGTGGGTGTCATAAGCTCCAGCACAGTCATGAGCAAACATATGGTGCTCAATCATTGTCAAATCTTCTCCCATCCTTCCCCACAGGGGTCCAGCACAGACCACGGATCCATATCAATCGGGAGACAGACGTGTTGGCTCATGGCTGTCATCCCAGCAGCTCGGGAGGCTGAGACAGGAGGATCAAAAGTTGGAGGCCAGCCTCAGCCACTGATGGGGGCCCTAAGCAGCTCAGCGAGACCCTGTCTGTAAATAAAATGCAAAATAGGGCTGGGGACACTATAGCTCCTCACGTCCAAGGGTGGACTCTGTCCCTCCAACCTTGGGTTCTGGATTCAGACCCATGGCTCGCGTTGTCCAGTTGAATGAAGGGGCTTCACTGCGAATGAGGACAACATGCCCCTCCCGGCCTCACCTTCCAGAGGTGGCCCGTGTTTCCACACATTCTCTGGCACCTGGGTCGTCACCATGGGAAAGACAGGAGGAGGAGGGACACATGGGCAAGGTACTCTCAGCTGAAACTCGGACCGAATGTCAGCTGACCTCAGATATTGATTTTGGGGAGACTTTTGTTATGCGGCGATAGTTGACTGATACATCGAAATGCTAAGCTGGGCACGTGAAGCTGTTTTAGATCTCTCTTTGGCTCTGACAAAGAAATAGCTTAAAAAAAGATAAACATTTGGATGGAGAGCAGAGAGTGCTCAGAGGGAAACCGGAATGATCTATAAACAAATACAAGCTCATTTTTTTTTTTACCATCAAGGAATTTAAATCACTCATAAAATTCCAATTCCCATCTACCAAACCAGTAAAGATAAACACACACATATGGCGATATTGTGTGTTGGCAAGAGTGGTAGAAACAAAAATCTCGTCCCCAGCTGGTGGGTGTGCAGACTGATAACAATGCTTTGCAAATGTGGTAGCATCTACCAAATTGGTAATGGGCATGTGCCGTGACCCAGTGATGCTGCTTCTAGAGAAACTCCCGCCTCTGCACCTCTATTCGTCAGCTTTGCATGACTGTAACAGATTACCTGAGAAAATTGACTTATAAAGAAAAAAGGTTTATTTGGGCCCATGGTTCTGGAAGGTCCAGGCCAAGATATAATGGCTTCCTGGTTACACCATGAGCTCAATAGCAAAGAGAGAGGACAGGCAGGGTCCCACGGTCCCTTTTAAAAAAAAAAAATTATTTTCTTTTAATTGTAGTTGGACACGATACCTTTATCTTATTTATTTTTATGTGGCGCTGAGGATCGAACCCAGGGCCTCGCATGGGCTAGGCAAGCACTCTACCGCTGAGCTCCAGCCTGAACTTTCTAAAATAATTTTATGGGAAAATTCTCTTAGAAATTATTTTCTTGCTGGGTGCGGGAGGCGCACGCCTGTCACCCCAGCAACTCGGGAGGCTGAGGCAGGAGGATGGAAAGCTCAGCAACGTAGCGAGGTTCTGTCTCAAAATTGAAAAAAATAAATGAAAGGGCTGGGGAGGTGGCCGTGACGTGACAGCATTGTTTCTTAGGAAAATAATTTTTCTTTTTTTTTTTTTGGTCCCAGAGATGGAACCCAGGGGTGCTTAAGCACTGAGCCCCGTCCCCAGCCCTTTTTATATATTTAGAGACAGGGTCTCCCTGGGTTGCCTCAGGGCCTCACCACGTGGCTGAGGCTGGCTTTGAACTTGGGATCCTCCTGCCTCAGCCTCCGGGCCACTGGGATGACAGGGGAGCGTCACCTGATGAAATAATTTTTCTTTTATGAAAACTTTGGGGCTGGGGCTGGGACTCAGGGGCAGAGCGCTGGCCTCGCAGGTGTGAGGCACTTGGTTGGGTCTCGAGGCTGGGCGGCTGACCAGGCCTCCCTGCCTCCTCAGGCACGAGGCACGTCCTGGGCCAGCCCTGTGCCAGGTCACGGTGGGAACCTCCTGCCTGGAGGGGACTTGGGATGGCGAGTGCAGGCGGGCAGAGGGGCAGGAGGCAGGGCTGGTCCCTCAGACCCTCCAGCCTGGCTGCTTGGCCTGGACGCTTGCCCACTCTGACCCTCAGTCTTCTCTTCTGTGAAATGGGCCCGGGGAGGTGGTGGGGCAGCACTCAGCCCGGGGACAGACCCAGCCCAGGACGAGGACGGTGGCACCCCAGCCACCACATGGTCACCTGGATATAGCCCCGCAGTGACCACAGCCCTCGTGAGAACAAACACAGAACTTTATTGACCACACCAGGAGCCGGGCTCGGCGACATCCAGGTGGTCGGTGTGAGCTCAAGTAACAGGCAAGGCACAAAGGTCCCCGTCCCCAGCTGCAGGGCAGTCAGTGCTGTGCCCAGCCCCACGGTGGGCCCCCGCTGGACCCGAGAGGCTGAGCACTCAGCAGACGCGTGGCGTGCAGGTGTGGCTGGCTCCAGGCGCACAGTGCACAGCCCGGATGCAGGGCCTGCCCTCCCCTGCCCCAGACCTGGAGGAGCCGCTGGGCACAGCGGGGTCTGAGCCGTCCTCTGGTGGCGTCCCCTCCTGGAGGGCAGGTCCTGGGCGGCCGCCCAGCCTCCTCGAGGCCAGGGTGGCTCGGGGCCCCCAGGAGGCTGCCCGGCAGTGCAGGGCGGGGGAGGGGATCTCGGGCAGGAGGGGACACCGCGGCGGGGGGACACTGCAGCCGGGGACACCGAGGCTGTGTCCAGCTCAGGTGGGCCGAGGTATTGAGCGCGGCACAGGAGCCGCAGGGACAGCGTCCATGGAGGCTCAAGGACACTCCAGGGACGGCTCAGGGTGTCGGGGGGGGGGGGCAGAGGTCACGCGGAACCAGGAGTTTCTACAAAGACACAGAGCCACTGTCACAGTGGCCCCCGGAGGGGACGGAGTCGCCCCGGGTGCCTGGCTCTGGGCTCTGGTGTCCCACTGGCTCGGCTCCTGGTGGCGGCTGGGGACAGTTCCTGAGGTGGGCCGTCCCTGGTCCCTGGCCTGTCGTAGCAGCTGCCACAGGGAGAGTCCCCACGGGGCAGGAGACACACAGGCCAGGCGCCCCACAAGCCCCAGCGTCACCAGGGAGCCCTTCCCTGAGACCACGAGGGTGACACGCGGGTGACTCGCCTTTAGCCACAAGGAAAACAAACACGAGGGTGTCCCGGCTCCTGGTGGCCACAGGGAGTGGGCTGCGGGGCTCGAAGGAGGAGGGACACGGCACACTGACCGCGGGCTCCTACCCACGGGGCGCTCGGGAGCTAGTGGGAGGCGTAGGCTGGGCTCCAGAGCCCCGAGCGGGGGCTGCCTCTGCGACCAGGAGGCAGGGCACTGAAGGAGGCCGGAGAGGAGGCCGCTGGATCTAGGGAGGACGGAGAGAGAGTGAGCAAGGGAACCTCTGGAGAGGAGACGTGTCTCCAACGCTCTTAAGCCAAAACAAGCATTGATGAAGCGCCTGCTGCATGCCTAGGACACTTTCCTGATGAGGCCTGAGGCCTCCAGGAGGCAGCAAAGGGAGATCCTCAGGGGTATGATGTGGAGAGGGCGGACGTTGAGATTGTGCAGTGCCCAACCTGTGCAGCTGTGCAGGGCGCCCCTGGGTTTTGGGAAGAGGACGTACTTCTGTAGACAGAAACACTCTTCAGGTGGGAAGGGGTGAGAGCCCACCGCAGGCTCGGCTATAAGGGAATCGTGTCACCGAGAGAGAGCTCGGCGTCTCCTAGGTCCCGTGCCACAGGTGAGAGGCGCGGCAGGGCAGGGGCTGGGATTCCAGGAGCCAGGACACGTGTGGCATCTTATTTCCAAGGAAAATGCATCTCTCTAGGAAGCTCTGCCCTCGTTCAAAAAGTCCATTCCCCAGCCTCTACCCGCGGCTGCCCAGGGCCAGGCGCAGAGCCTGGCTGGGGGCCCCTGGGCGGCGGAGGGGAGCCTGGACCCAGAAAGGGGCGCCATGAACAGCTGCACAGGTTGGGCACTGCAACCCCATTAGATGGTGCTCCCAGAGGGACGTGCCTCTGGAGGCCTGCGGGGTCACCAGGCCTGTAGGGCCACCAGGTCTCAGGTCCCTCGGAGACAGAGGGGTCGTCGAAGGAATAGGCTTTGCCAGTTCTCCCTCTGGGGGAGCCCTCAGGACTGCCCGGACCCCCTGCCTGACTTGGGGCCCATGAGGCAGCCCCAGAGTGGACACCTGGGCCAGCATGGGCAGCAGCCCGGGGCTGTCCCCCCACACCCCCACAGCCCGGCCCCGGGGCCCAGGGACCCCCCAGCTCTGCCCGTGGCGGGGGCTACTCACAGTGGGGACTGTGCCCAGGGCTGCCTCGGGGCGTGAGGACCACGGGGCCGGCGAGCTCCCGGGGCGCGTAGACCGCGTGGTAGGCTGCAGGGGCGGGCGGGTCAGCGTGGTCAGTACGGCCAGCGAGGGTAGGGCAGGCGGCACCCCCCGGGACCCCCCAGCTCACCTATGACGGTGACGGCCGTCCCGGCCAGCAGGGTGAAGAGCGAGAAGAACAGGGCCTGGTAGGAGTCCAGGAGGTGCTGGAAGAGGCCGGCCCCGTCTGCGCGGGGACACGGTCAGCAAGGCCAGGCCAGGGCCACCCCAGGCCCCCGCCAGCCCAGACCGACTGGAGCGTGGCCTGCCAGTGTCTGCCGGCCCCAGGATGCCCAGCAGGGCCACCAGGGCAGGGGACCCACTCAGGGTCCACCCTGCGTCCCCTCCAGGTGGGAGGTTTCCCGCGGTGACCTGGCCCAGGGCCGGCCCAGGACGCACCTCGTGGCTGAGGAGGCAGGGAGGCAGGGAGGCCAGGAGTCTAGCCTCGAGGCCCGGCCAAGTGCCCGCCAGCCAGCTGGGGAGGCCCCGTGGGAACCCGAGCCATCGTCACGCTGCCCGTGACAGGCGACTCTGGCTTGGTGCCCGGGGACCAGAGGGTCGAGGGGTTTGGGAGCCAGAAACGGCTCAGGAGGGCGGGTCCCAGGAGGGGAGGACGTTGGCCAGGGCCACCTGGGAGGAGGACGCTGTGGCCGGGGTGGGGGTTGTGGGGGGTCACAGGTGGACAAGAAGGCAGGGCCTGTGGGGTCCTGTGGCCACTGCGGGGACCTAGGCCCACCAAGGGGCCGGAGTTCAGAACTCGGTACCCAAAACAAGGTGACTGTCACCTCCAGAGACACCCTGCACCTAGGACCCTCCAAGTCGGCATCTGACCGCAGGTTTCCACTGACCCCCGAGACCACGCTGGCCAACCCTGCCCCTGGCCCCCCAGGTCCCTCCAGCGACGTCCTGTCCCGACACTCACAAGGGCCAGCCGCACGGCGATCCAGGACCAGGGCCACCGTCACCGGGATGGTGAGGGCCTGGTTAGTGGCAGGGCTGGAGAAGGTCAGGGTGGTGGACAGAGGGCCCTGGCTGCCCGCCTTGGGGTCCGAGACGCCGACCGTGTAGGTGACGGAGCTGGGCAGCCCCGGGGACTTGTCCTTCATGAAGGCCACCACCGCGGGGGACCCGGACCTGACCTGGGAGAGACGTCAGGCTGCAGGGACACTCCACAGAGCCGCTGGCCGGGGGACCCAGCACACGGACAAACCAACAAACGAGTAATAAATACAAATTTTTTTTAAAAAATCTGCAAAACCAAGCCCAGGCGCAGCGGCCCACGCCGGTCCTCCCAGCGGCTCGGGAGGCTGAGGCAGGAGGATCGCAGGGTGGAGGCCAGCCTCAGCCGCTTAGTGAGGCCCTGAGCCACTCAGCGAGACCCTGTCTCTCAATAAAAATAGAAAAAGGGCTGGGGACGGTCACCACACGGGCGGTCAACGTGAAGTCCGACTGTGGTCCCCGCATCCGCCCCGAGCCCTCCGCTCACCTCCAAGCTGTCCAGGATCTCCGCGGCCCCGAAGACCTTGACCTCGCGGCTGGACAGGTGGTTGCTTAGGAGGATCTCGGTCTGGTCAGCGTAGAGCCCGGGGCTGAAGGGCACCTCGGCCCCCACCTGCTCCATGGGGGCCTGGCCCCCAGCCACCGAGGCTGTGACCACCAGGGACGTCCTCTTCGAGCTCAAGTGCCGCAGCTGCCCGTCGGTCAGCCTGTGCATGGTGACCGCGCAGAAGTACTGGCCTGTGGAGACAGGGGCGTCCTGCTTGTCCCTGTCCCCCGCCTGTGCGGACGCCCCGCCCTGTCCCTGCCTCTCCCGGCCCTGCACCGTCCTGCGGGCTTGGCGGTGGCTGAAGGCCAGCCTCCTGTGGGCACAGGAGTGACAGAGGCCAGGCCCTGGTGGCACCACACAGGACAGACTCCCGGGAGGGCCCCGGGCCAGGCTGGACAGTGGCTCCTGAGCCAGACGGTGACCACCGGGCAGCCCGCGGTGGGCACAGCCCCTCGGCCCTG
Source organism: Ictidomys tridecemlineatus (assembly GCF_052094955.1). Classification (NCBI taxonomy): domain Eukaryota; kingdom Metazoa; phylum Chordata; class Mammalia; order Rodentia; family Sciuridae; genus Ictidomys; species Ictidomys tridecemlineatus. The sequence goes on from NW_027524024.1 coordinate 26,419, forward strand.
GCTCACCCAGTGTGACGTCGAAGTCCGGCTCGGCCGAGAACACGTCCGTCGCCGGGAGGTCGAAGACGTCCTGCTGGAACCGGAGCTGGCAGCCCAGGAGGGCCTCGGGCCGCAGGGCCGGGATGGCCGCCCGCTGGGCAGCAGAGCAATCGCCTGTGGACGGGCGGGGTCAGGAGGCCTGGCCAGCAGCCACCACACCCGGCCACGCAAGGCGAGGGACACCGGCCAGGAGCAGAGTGTCCCCTGAGTGGGAACAGGTGGCTGGGCGCAGCTTGGAGGCATGGAGCTTGCCCATTCGGGGGCCCTGGGCTCCGGGTGGCCTCTGGACTCCCGCGGCACTGACCTCTCAGGTTAGAGCTTCTGTCGCCCACGGTGACGGTCACTCTGGAGGCTGTGGCCTCCTGGAAGCTGGCCTGGGCCGTGTGGACACGCCGGGCCACGATCCTCTGGGGGACAGTGACCACAACCTGTGGAGGGTGAGGCAGCCGGTGAAGAGCCGCCCGCTGGCCGTCCATGCTGGGCCCCCCGGTGACCCCCCCTGATCCTGGGGCCTGCGGACACTCGGTCGCAGGTGACAACAGGGCCAAGGCCTGTCCACCGGGCCAGCACGGCGTATGCACAGGCGGAGGCCACACTGACCCCAGAGCCCAGGCACTGCCTCCTTCCAGGTCCCCAGGGGCCAGCTGGACAGGACTGACCACCGCGGCCCCGGACAGGACTCCTGGTCCTGGCTCTGCCCCCGTCCGTGTCCCACTTGATGCCTTGGCTGGGCCTCGTCCCCAGCCCTGCGCCCAGCCCCCGTGTCCCGCCCACCCTCAGGGACACAGGACGCCCAGGTCCCCTGACAGCCCCACGTAGAGGCCGACCCCCACCTGGACCCACTGTGACCCCCACTGTGCTGCCCACCCCTGCCCCGGCTCCCCTCACGAAGGGCCGTGTGCGCCTGGTCAGCCACGTGGACGGGGTCACCCCAGCCCTGTTCCCTGTGGTCACCTGCGCTCAGCCGCGGGACCAACTGCCCAGACCTGATGCCCCTGGGATCTGACCAGAGACCGGCCAGGCCCAGGACATGCAGCCCTCCTTCCAGCGGCCACCCAGGGCCCTGCACCCCAAGACCTGCCTGCCCCTGACCACAGCTGGGCCCTTCCAGGAGGCCAGCTTGGCCAACAGCAGGACACGCCTGGTCCCTGGCCACACAGGCACGGCACTCATGTGCCACGGCATGGTCACAGGGCGAATGGCGCTTCCCTGCTGTCACTAGCCACCCAGGGACGACTCAGAGTGGACGCAGGACCGCACAGGCCACAGGTCACACTGTGCCGCAGCACGTGAGGCACCCGACTGAGCACCTGCAGGTTTGGGGACCCGGGTCCTGGCCGAGCCCTGGACACACACGGTACTGGTTTAAAGGACAGGTGTTCCCGGCCACAGGCCAGGGCGCCGCTGCCCGCGGAGGGTGGGCCAGGCCCGGCGCCCACTGCCCTACCTCCTTGTAGGTCCTCAGGTGCCCAGGGACCTCGTAGTGCACCGTCACGGGCCCCGCGTCCCGGGCCACGGCCACCCCCGTCTTGGGGTCCACCTGGAGGATGCTGTCGGCCGAAGAGCTCCAGGTTCCTGGGGCACCTGGGAGGAGAGGCCCCATGTCACCCGTGCCCCCACGGAGGACCGGCTGCCCGCGACCTCGCCAGCCTCTTCCCGGCCCCTGCCCACGAGGGGCCTCGCGGTTCAGCCTCCCTGCCCGCCTCCGCGGCCACGTCCTGGTGGTCCCTCCTGGCGCACCTGCTCTGCGGACCGTCCCCAAGGCCACCCTCCCCAGGTGCCCACCAGGGAGTGGCCCTGCTGCCCAGGCAGGTTCATCTCCAAAGCCAACATGGCCCATGTGGCCCTCTGGTGGCCGTTCCTGACCCCTTCAGGGCACCCCGGGGTCCCCCTTCCTCCCTGGCAGGCGCAGTGACCCCGAGACCCCCCCCCCCCGTCGGCTCTCTCACCCTCGGGGCCGGTGAGCGCGGTGGCCAGGCAGAGGACATCCCCGAGCACCACGGTGCCGGGCAGCTCTGGAGCGATGGCCGGCAGGACGGGCAGCGGCACGTAGTCGGAGAGGCCCGGGTGCTCGGGGTCCCACACGTGCAGCAGCGTCAGGCCCACGCCGACCGTGCGCAGGACACAGGTGTTGTTGGTGGTGCCCTTGGTCACCTGCACGAAGTCCTCTCTGGACACAGGGAGGGGCTCAGCTGGACGGAGCCCCAGGGCCTCGCGGGACAGAGGCCGCAGCCCCCGGCCACCCAGGGCCAGCACCGCCACCCCACACCCAGAAGGGGGACCGCGGCCAGGAGGAGAGTGACCCTCAGAGAAGGCCTCTGCTGTGGGACAGCCTGGCCACGTCCCCTCTGTGCGCCGGTGACACCGTGCCTGCCACGTGGCGTGACGGGTGCGCTAAACAACCAGCCCTTGGAGAGCAGCTGGTGGCCCTGTCTCCTAAGGCCCCGCCAGCTCGGCCACCGGCCGTAGGAAGCCCAGGCTGCTGTGGTCACCTCCGGCAGGACGCTCCCTCTGCCGAGGCTCCCTCCCCCGGCAAGGTGACCCCTCCCTGGGAAACCACAGTGACCCCCAAAATGAAAACAGGTTTGAGTTGGACAGCACGGGGTCCTGTTGGTGGCTGAGCCCAAGTCCCCACCTGCCACCGCGCCGGGTGGAACCAGGGGCACCCCCGGGCGGGGCTGTGACAACGGTGTCACCCACACCCTACCTGTTGGTGGCGAAGCTGAGGACCGAACTGTGCGCGTGGAAGACGTGTCCAGAGTGGTCGTGAAAGTGGACGGTGAAGGTCACGGTCATCCCCAGGGGCAGGGCCGCCAGGGCCTCCTTGTCCTGGATGTGCAGCACGGGGCTCATGGACATCCTCAGGTAGGAGACAGGGGACACCTGGAGGGCAGGGGCAATACGATGACACCCCTGAGCCGGGGACGGGCCTCCGGAGCGCCACGCTTAGGACCCAGTTCCCGCCTCCAACCATGCAGGCCAAGTCCCCCGGGCGCCACCCAGGACACCCACGTCCAGGACCTGGAGAGACCGGAGCGCTGTGCTGGTCGCTTAAGCACCACCGGCTGTCACCTGGCTCTTGGGGCACGTGAGGCGGGAACAATGCCCCTTGGGTCAGAGACGGGCCCCAGGTGACAGAGGAACCCGAGTCCCATAAATCGCAACTCATCAAATCTCTCTGGATCCCAGGCACAAATCTCCCGGCCACAAAGCCACCCTTCCCAAGTCCAAAGTCACCACAAAGACCCGGGAGGCGGTGGCTGGTATACAGTTAGCGCTCAGCACGTGCGTGCTGAAACGGGATGAGCACTTAGCCAGTTTCATGAGCTTGACAAGTCTCGTGGGGGGTCCCCGGCACGCGCACAGCGTTTGGGTGGCCCCCTGCAGGGGCTCCACTCGCGGGGGTGGCCACATTAGGGATCAGGCAAGGCGGGCAGTGTCCCTGTGGGGTCGGGGCACCAGCCCCGGGCCCCCAGGGTGACCGAGGCCCTCACTGGACTTGTGACCCATCTATGAAACAAGGTGCGTGGAATCGGTGACCTCTCGGGGTCTTTGGCTCCAACGGCCACACACCTGTCCAAGATTTTGTCCCTGGGTGACTCTTATGTAAATCCCTATCCACGGTTTGCAGCTGGAGAGTGAATGCATTTCTTTTTTTTTTTGTTATCGGGAACTGAACCCAGAGGTGCTTCACCCCTGAGCCCCGTCCCCAGCCCTTTTTTGTATTTTATTTAGATCCAGGGTCTCGCTGAGTCGCTCAGGGCCTGGCTAAGTGGCTGAGGCTGGCCTCCACCTGGCGATCCTCCTGCCTCAGCCTCCCGAGCTCCCGGGATCACAGGTGTGCACCGCGGGGCCCCCCCGGATGGGTGAACCGGTTTTACACCAGAAAGAGGAAAAAAAACGTGCCTCTGAGCTTTTACATTTTGTCATCCCAAACGGGGCCAAGTGCCACCCACCTTCACGGCAATGATGAGGGTCTGGTTGGCCCCGAAAGGCTCCTGGGCGGTCACTTCGACAGTGGACGTCCCCATCACAGAGCCGGACACCAGGAAGCCCCTCTCATCGGCATGCACCACGGGAACCCTCTCAGGCCCCTCCAGGACACGGTAGCAAAGAGCCGCGGCACCGTCCCTGGGGGAGGAAGACATCTGTGTCTACAGATGGCTGTGGCGGGGGTGGGGGGACGGCGGCCTCGGCGGGGGGCCCTGGTCCATGCCTGGAGATGGACCATCTGCCTGCAGCGCGGTGTGCGCCGTCTCTGAGGACAACGTGGCCACGTCAGCTCTGAAAGGGGAGGCCGGGTGCCCCGTCCTATTTCTGGGGCTGCTCAGTGGACCCGGAGAGGGGTCACGGACACCGTCAGCAGGCACTGAGCCAGGGGACATCCTGTGGTGTCCTGCGCCCTCTCCTCTGCGGCCAGCCCTCCGGGTGGTCCGGGCCGCGTCTCTTGCTGGCTGCCTCCTTAGCTCCCTGCTCAGAACCCGCAGGCCTCCAGGGGGTCCTCCAAGGCCGCCCGGGTCAAGACCTGAATCTGGGCAGCAGCTCCCCTAAATCTGGGGGCCAGCAGCTCGCTCTTGAGCCCTGGCTTGGCCGTGTGGCCCCTTTCTTGATAGGCTCCCGCAGGACGCCTGCTGTCACCCCATGTCACCTCGTGCCATCCACCTCTGCCTGCATTCCTGGGGCCTAGCACAGTGCCGGGCACTGAGTTACTTGCGGCTGAGCACTCCCTGGCTGTGCGTCCATAAAACATGGAACTCGGCCCCCCAGGCCCTTGGCCAGCGTCACTCAAGCGCGAGTGCTCCTTAGGAAAAGTGTCCCTGTCCCTGTGAGGGTCAGGTGGGAATCACGTCTGCTCAGAGCCTTTAAAGATGCACTTTTCGGACGTTAATGTGCACGGCCACCGCCCGGGGACCTCATTACAGGGCAGCTTTGTCCTTGCGGGTCTGGGCAGGGCTGCGAGGCGCACTTGACCTGGTCCCAGGCGAGGTCGCTCTGGTTAATTCATGGGCTCCGCGGCTGAGTCATTTGAAATATTTAACAGTCCAAGTTGGAACTTGTTCCCCTTTTCAACCCCGAGCTTCCCCCGTGAGGGGAAGATGTTTCTAGGCTGCGGGAAGCGGGTGGCCCCGGAGGAGGGCAGAGACGGGCAGCGGCTGCCCAGGCCCGGCCCAGTGCCCAGAAGGCCCCCCGGGGCGTCCAGATGGGCATGGGGGGGCAGCTCCCAGCCCCGCTGCGAACGGGAGCTGGGACACGTACCTGTTTGTCTGGAGCTTGATAAACGAGTTGGGGGACATTAATATTTGTTCTGCTTCTATCTCGGGGTTCAGCAGCCGCAGCTTCTCGAAAACCTGGGAAAGAGGGTGAGCTGGGTCTCCCACGGCACGCCCGAGTCCCCTTATCACCAGTGGGGACTGGGGGCCAGGACGAGACCAACGGCAGACCACCTGCCCCACGGCCGGGGACACGATGGGGCTGGTGGCCCAGGAGCAGCAGCCGCCTGCACCCCGTGGGAGCTGGGCCACCCGCCTCTCCCTCGGCCTCGACCTCAGCCCGTGTCACAGGAGACTCCACAGCAGGGAGATCAGGCCTGGAGTCCTGCTCGGGGGACCCCTGCCACCGAGACATCCTGTCCTCCCTTTCGCCATCTCAGAACAAGCGTCTCTCTCGAGGGCTCCTGGAGCCCACGGGAGTGGGGGGGGTGGGGGGGCGGGGCAGCAGAGCAGGAGCCCACCACCTACATCCCCTCTCCCAGACTCGGTAGGGCAGCTGGCTCCCTGCCCTCTAGGCAGTTGGTCCTTTGTCATGAGGCCCCACCCAAGGCCTGACCCCTGACCACAAGCAGGGCCCATCTGCCCTCCCCTGAGCAGGCTCCACCCTCCCCTGAGTAGGCTCCTCCCTCCCCTGAGTAGGCTCCTCCCTCCCCTGAGCAGGCTCCACCCTCCCCTGAGCAGGCTCCTCCCTCCCCTGAGCCAGGCTCCACCCTCCCCTGAGCAGGCCCCACCTTCCCATGGGCAGGCTCCACCCTCCCCTGAGCAGGCTCCTCCCTCCCCTGAGCAGGCTCCACCCTCCCCTGAGCAGGCTCCTCCCTCCCCTGAGCCAGGCTCCACCCTCCCCTGAGCAGGCCCCGCCTTCCCATGGGTAGGCTCCACCCTCCCCTGAGCAGGCTCCTCCCTCCCCTGAGCAGGCTCCACCCTCCCCTGAGCCAGGCTCCTCCCTCCCCTGAGCAGGCTCCACCCTCCCCTGAGCAGGCCCCGCCCTCCCCTGACCAGGCTCTACCCTCCCCTGAGCAGGCCCCACCCTCCCCTGAGCAGGCCCCGCCTTCCCCTGAGCCAGGCTCCACCCTCCCCTGAGCAGGCTCCTCCCTCCCCTGACCAGGCTCTACCCTCCCCTGAGCAGGCCCCACCCTCCCCTGAGCAGGCCCCGCCCTCCCCTGAGCAGGCCCCGCCTTCCCCTGAGCCAGGCTCCACCCTCCCCTGAGCAGGCTCCTCCCTCCCCTGACCAGGCTCTACCCTCCCCTGAGCAGGCCCCGCCTTCCCATGGGTAGGCTCCACCCTCCCCTGAGCAGGCCCCGCCCTCCCCTGAACTAGGCCCAGCTGCTGTTCCTGGAACCCGCTGGCGGTGGTTCCTGGTCACCAGGCCTTTGCTGCTCAGATCTGCTGCCAACCCTGCCACCAGCAGAGTCCCTCCACGCAGTCTGGTGACACCACCCTTGGGCTCTCCCCAGGGTGACACACTCCCCTCTGCCCGTCCTCCCCAGGCAGGCGCAGCCCCCCAGTGCGGGGAGGGTCCCCCACACCAGGGGCCCAGTCCCGAGCTCTGGGCCGGGCCCCTGCGCTGTCTGCTGCCCTCGCGGCGGTGTCCTGTGGGTACCTGGACCTGGATCTCGTCCGACAGCTCCTTGGCAAGGCCGTGCAGCTGCCCCGCCGAGGGGTCCAGGGCCTTGACCACCACCCTCAGCCCCGTGCGGCCCTTGGCCCGGCCGAGCAGGCTCATGGCGAAGTTGTACTGCGAGGGCAGCTGGATGGACGCCTGGGAGCAGAGAGCGGGCTCAGGGACAGGCCTGGGGGCACCCTCTTCCCCAAGGCCACTGCCCTCGGCCGGGGTCAGATCTGCTGACCCAGGGCCACACAGACGGCAGTCACCCACACCAGGCCAGCGGCCACTCTGCACGGTGCCTGGGACGCGGGTCACTGAGCGGGGCCCCATGTGTGCGTGGGAGTGTTACGTGGGGGCTGCTGGCTTTTGTGGGGTCCCCCGCAGGGCCCGCTGCAGGACGTCTGCGATACGCCACGCTACCTGTGTCCCCTGCCCTGGGACAGGCCCGTCCTCCGGGAGGCAGCCTGGGCCCTACCTCGTGGTGCCGTCCGCGGAGCTCCAGAACGTCGCGCTTGGTGACCGACCAGTGGAAGGTCAGGCCTGGCACGGCGTTGGCAAAGGAGAAAGGGCTCTGGTTGTTGGTGATCCCGGTGACATAGACGGGCATCTGGGGGCGGGAGAGCCGGGCCTGTGAGTACCTGCGCACCCAGGCTGGGGACCCTCCTCCAGGGGCTCTGCCTCTCTGCCCACGTCCGCCCTGCGCGGACTCGGGCCGGACACAGGTTCTGGGAGCCCTGACCAAACACCAGATCATCCAACCACCGGGGACCGGCCTGTCCCTCCCTGCCAGGGGGCTGTGCACCACCAGGTGCATTTCTGGAAGGACCCCTGGGGCTGCAGGAGGCCTGTGGGCGTCCCTGGCCACTCAGCCCACGCTGCCCGAGGTCCGCACCCTCCGGGACGATCCCAGGTGCACGGGAGGACACACGGGCCCCTGCACCCACAGGGCGCTTCACACGAGGGACGAGGACACTCTTAGGTCTTGGTATTGGCAGGGACTCCGGGAACCAGGCCCCCTGGGTGCCAAGGGGCAGCAGCCCTGGCTGTGCACATGACTCGGGCTGTCCACGTCCATCCGCTCACCGGCCAACCTCACAGGTGCCCGGGGTAGGGGCCCCTGCTACCCAGGTGCTACCCCAGGTGGAGGACGGGCAGCCTCGCCCCCAGGGAGGAGGCCGAGTGGACCCCGAGGGGAGACGCTATGCTCCTGTTGCACGCCCACCCCACCCCAGGCCCAGAACTGAGCTTGAGCTGGGTGCCATGGACACCCGGCTCTGGCCCAGGGAAGTGCCCTCACAGTGACTTCTTCAGAACCAAGACACGGAGCGCCATGCCGACCAGTCCTCACCTGGGTGCCCGTCCTCATGCGCGTGATGGGCGCGCGGATCCTCACCGCCCGCAGCTGCACCACCTCCAGCTCCACCAGGTCCTGGGAAGAGACTGGGCTCAGGCGGCGGGCACTTTGGAGTCCCCAGACTGCATATACTCCCACGTTCTCAACTCCATGCTCCTCTTGATCTGACCCAATGCCCACTTCAGTGGCCTGAGCGCACGCACACCTGTCACCCACACGGTGTCTCCTCCTCTGTCCCCGGCACATAATCGAACCTCAGTGGGAACGAGCCAGCAAGACCGAGAGCCTGGCCACGTCCCAGACCTGCCGCACGAGGACAGGGACACTGGCGGGTCACCCCGGGGGCCTCTCTGCAAATAGGAGCCAGAGGCACAGAGCGGGGTGGTGGCCTGGCCCCAAGGACCCGGGAGCCTCGGGCTGCAGGAGGCACCCGGGGACGGGGCCCACGCACACAGCTTGTCCCAGGAGGGGACACGCAGGGAGGGCAGGTCGCCAGGAGTGCCTGGTGCTGCTGGCCACACGGGGCTGCCTGGACCCAGGGCACCGACCTGCAGGGCTCCCGACCCCAGGCGTGTCCGGTGCCGGCCACCACGGGCTCAGGGATACCTGGGAGACCACGATGACCCTGCCGGTGTCCGCGTCCGCCGCCTGCACGACGCCCGACACGGTGCCGCTGCCCACGGCCAGGCCACGGACCAGCCCCGTGCTGCCCACGGCGGCCACGCTGGCGTTGCTGACCGAGAAGAGGATGTGGGACTGCGGCTGGGGACCGCCCTCGGAGGTGACCTGCGGGGGGCAGACGCGTGGCTTCGTGGGCCCCTTCACCGCGCATCGGGAACGTCCACCCTCGGGGCCAGCAGAGGCCACAGGCGGGCTTGTCCCGAGCCGGGGACGCGAGTGGGAAGGACAGGCCTCGGCTCCTACCTGCATCGTGGCCCCGATGATCAGCGTCACCTTCCTGGGAATCAGCCGGAACGGGGGGAAGACCTGAGGGGACGGGAGGGGACGGGTGAGCCTCGCTCACGTGGGTCACACGGGGCACGGCGCCCACGCCTCGGGAGCGGGTGGGCAGAGGCCGGACGGCGACGCTGGACAGGGGACCGGCAGCCACAGGTGGCCGCGGGGCCTTGGTAGGACAGACCCACAGAGCCCAAGGCGGGTCCTGCCCTTGGGGGCTCACACCGTGAGTCACCGTCTGCCACCTCTGGCTCCCAAGGTCCCTCCAAATCCTTGAAGACGTGAGGAGCCCAGTGGCCTTGGCTGTAAGGACCCGACAGAGGCCCGTGTCACATGGAGACGGGGACCTCAGGGCTGCCTTCCCCAGAGCGGCCTGGCCTGGGTGGCTCCGGGTGGCTCAGTGACCAGCCCCCAGGCGCCTGGGCGGAGGCTCAGGTCAGGTCTACACAGTGCGTCTGCCACTTCCCCACGGGCCACTCTCTGGGAACAGTTCTTGCCCGTCCTCTTGCCACGTGACAAGGCATGCCCCTCCTGAGGGCCTCACAGACCCCCTGTGTCACAGAGGGAGATGAGAAACCCTCAGGCTGGGCGCAGTGGCCCACGCCTGTCATCCCAGCGGCTTGGGAGGCTGAGGCAGGAGGATCGCCAGTTGGAGGCCAGCCTCAGCCAAAGCGAGGCCCTGAGCCGCTCAGGGAGACCCTGTCTCTCAATAAAATGCAAAACAGGGCTGGGGACGGGGCTCCGTGGGTAAGGACCCCTGGGTTTAAGCCCTGGATCCAAAAAGCAAAACCCCCAGCCACCTCCCTCCAGCACACATTTTATCAGGGCCTCTCCGTGGTGACTTCCTGGTCTGTGGCTGGACCGTCCAGCCTGTCCCCCGGAAGACACCCTCCCCCAGCAGGGGCAGACCCCCCCAGGACTGTGAGAAGGGCCGGTTTACTTCGATCTGCTGCGGGGTCGAGCTGATCCTCTGTCCGGCGACATCGGTCACGCTGGCGGTCAGGCTGGTCTGGCCGATGGCCGCGCCGTGCACCAGGAACGCAGCCGTGTAGCTGTCCAGGGCTTCGTCCAGGGCCCTGAAACAGACGGGGCGCTGGGTTCCACCTCCGGGTCAGGCCTGCCGGGGAGGGCACAGTCGGGCCAGCAGACCCCCGGGAGGACTCACACCAGGGTGACGATCTGGGAGGCCGCCCGCAGCTTGAGGTCCATGAAGGCAAAGTACTTGGCCAGGAAAGGCTTCTTGTAAAAGTCCAGCACTCGGACGTGGGCCTTGACCGTCTTCCCAATCTCCACCTGCGTCGGGGGGGACAGAGGCGTGAAGGACCAGTTCCCTCAGGTGGGGACAGTGACCTCAGCTCCAATACCCTAGGAGCTGGCGATGAGTCTCCCAGGATGACCTCTCTCTGGACTAGGTCAATCAACAAACGAACACCAATGAAGTACTTACTGTATACAACAGGGCTTGGGGACACTAAGAGACATGAATTCCACTCCCTGCTCTTCATGGATGAACCACGGAACCCCGAAAATAAGGTCTAGCTTAGGCCAGGCACGGTGGCCCACGCCTGTCAACCCAGCAGCTCGGGAGGCTGAGGCAGGAGGATCGCGAGTTCCAAGCCAGCCTCAGCAACAGCGAGGCCCTAAGCAAATCAGGGAGACCCTGTCTCTAAATAAAATGCAAAATAGGGCTGGGGATGGGGCTCAGGGGTTGAGTTTCCCTCAGTCCAATCCCTGGTACCCCCAATCCAAAAAAAAGAAAAAAATAGA
>NW_027524025.1:0-37409 GCF_052094955.1 Ictidomys tridecemlineatus
GGATACTGGGGTGCAGATAGACTTTTGCAGAGAGCTGAGTTTGGAGACTGGGTTGTAAAAGGATCGTTGCAGAGAACAGAGGTTGGAGACTGGGGTGCAAAATTATTGTTACAGAGAGGAGAAGTTCGAGAATGGGGTTCAGAAGGACGATTGCAGATACCAGAGTTTGGGGAAAGAGGTGCAGAAAAATCGTTACAGAGAACAGAAGTTGGAGACTGGGGTGCAGAAAGACTGTTGAAGAGATCAGAGGTTGAAGACTGCGGTGTAGAATGACTGTTGCTGAGAGGAGAGGTTGGAGACTGGGGTGTAGAAGGACTGTTACAGAGAGCAGATGTTGGAGACTGGCGTGCAGAAGGACTGAAACACAGAGCAGAGGTTGGAGACTTTGGTGAAGAAACGCCGTTAAAAAGAGCACAGCTTGGAGACTACAGTACAGAAAGACTGTTACTGAGAGCAGAGGTTGGAGACTGGCATGGAGAAGGACTGTTGCAGAGAGCATATGTTGGAGACTGGGGTGCATAAGGACTGTTGCAGAGAGCAGAATTTGTATACTGGGGTGCAGAAAGACTTTTGCAGAGCGAAGAGGTTGGAGACTGAGGTGCAGAAGGACTGTTACAGAGGGAAGAGTTTGGAGACTGGGGTGCAAAGGAGTGTTACAGAGAGCAGAGGTTGGAGACTGCAGTACAGAAGGACTGTTAGAGAGAGCAGAGTTTGAAGACTGGGGTTCAGAAGTCCTATTAAAGAGAGAAGAGCTTGGAGACTGTTTTGCAGAAGGACTGTTACAGAGTGCAGAGTTTAAAGACTGTGCTGCAGAAGGACCCTTACAGAGAGCAGAGGTTGGAGACTGTATTATAGAAGGACTGTTGCAGAGAGCAGACGTTGGAGTCTGGGGTGCAGAAGGTTCGTTGCAGAGAGCAGAGTTTTCAGACTGAGGTGCAGAAGAACTGTTGCAGAGAGTAGATGTTAGAGACTGGGGTGCGGAAGGTCTGTTGCAGAGAGCAGATGTTTGTAACTAGGGTGCAGAAGGACTGTTGTAGAGAGCAAAGGTTGGAGACTGGGGTGCAGAAAGACTGTTGTAGAGAGCAGAGGTTGGAGACTTAGGTGCAGAAGTCCTGTTACACAGAGCAGAGTTTGGAGACTCGGGTGCAGAAGAACTGTTACAGAGAGCAGAGTTTGGATACAGGGGTGCAGAAGGATCTTACAGAGAGCAGAGGTTGAAGACTGAGGTGGAGAAGGACTGTTGCAGAGATCAGAGGTTGGAGACTGAAGTGCAGTAGAATCATTGCAGAGAGCAGAGGTTGGAGACTGGGGTGCAGAAGGATTGTTGCAGAGAGCAGCGGTTGGAGACTGGGGTCCAGAAGGCCTGCTACAGAGAGCAGAGTTTGGAGACTGGCGTGAAGAAGGCCTGTTACGAAGAGGAGAGTTTGGAGACTGGGTTGCTGAAAGATCTTACAGAGAGCAGAGGTTGGAGACTGAGGTGCAGGTGGACTGTTACAGAGAGCAGTGGTCGGAGACTGGGGTTCAGAAGAATCGTACAGAGACCAGAAGTGTCAGACTGAGGTGCAGAAGGACTGTTACAGAGAGTAGAGGTTGGAAACTTAGGTGTAGAAGGACTATTACAGAGAGCAGAGTTTGGAGACTGAGTTGCAGAAGCACTGTTATAGAAAGCAGAGTTTGGAAATTGGGGTGCAGAAGGACAGTTACAGAGACCAGAGTTTGGAGACTTCGGTACAGAAAAAACTATTACTGAGAGCAGAGCTTGGAGACTCGTTTGCAGAATGAATGTTTCAGAGAGCACAGGTTGGAGTCCGAGTTGCAGAAGCATAGATACAATGAGCAGAGGTTTTAGACTGGGGTTCAGAAGGACTGATACAGAAAGTAGAGTAGGGAGACTGGGGTGCAGTAGGACAAGTTATGGAGAGCAGAGTTTGGAGACTGCAGTACTGAAAAACTGTTACAGAGAGCACATGTTAAAGACTGGTTAGCAGAAGGACTGTTGCAGAGGACAGAGGTTGGAGACTAGGGTGCCACAGTACACTTGCAGAAAGCAGAGGTTAAAGACTGGGTTGGAAAGTTATGTTACAGAGACCAGAGTTTGGAAACTGGTGTGCAGAAGGATCTTACAGAGAGCAGACGTTGGAGACTGTGGTTCAGAAGTACTGTTGCAGAGAGCAGAGATGGAGACTGGGGTGCAGAAGGACTGTTGCGGAGAGCAGAGGTTGGAGACTGGAGTGCATAGGGACTATTGCAGAGAGCAGAGGTTGGAGACTTTGGTGCAAAAGGACTCTTAGAGAAAGCAGAATTTTGAGACTGTGTGAAGAAGGACTGATACAGAAAGCAGAGATTGGAGTCTGGGGTGCAGAAAGACAGTTACAAAGAGCAAATGTTGGAGACTGCAGTACAGAAGGACAGTTGCAGAGAGCAGAGTTTGGAGACTTGGGTGAAGAAGGACTGTTGCAAAGAGCAGAGATTGGAAACTGAGGTGCAGAAGGACTCTTAGAGAGAGCAGAAGTTGGAGACTGGCGTGAAGAATGACTGATACAGAAAGCAAAGATTGGCGTCTGTTGTGCAGAAAGACAGTTACAGAGAGCAGAGGTTGGAGACTGCAGTTTAGAAGGACTGTTGCAGAGAGCAAATTTTGGAGACTGGGGTGCAGAAGGACTGTTGCAGAGAGCAGAGATTGTAGACTGAGGTGCAGAAGTCCTGTTACATAGAGCAGAAGTTGGAGAATGGGGTGCAGAAAGATCGTTGCAAGGAGCAGAGCTTTGAGACAGGGGTGCAGAATGATTTTTCAGAGAGCAGAAGTTGGAGACTGAGGTGCAGAAGGACTGTTTCAGAGATGAGAGGTTGGAGATTGGGGTGCAGTAGGTCATTGCAGAGAGCAGAATTTAGAGACAGGGGTGTAGAATGAACCTTGCATAGAGCAGAGTTAGAAGACTGGCGTGTAGAAAGCCTGTTACAGAGAAGAGAGGTTGGAGACTGGGGTGCAGAAGGACTGTTATAGAGAGCAGTGTTTGGAGACTGGGTTGCTAAAGGATCTTGCAGAGAGCAGAGTTTTGAGACTGAGGTGCAGGTGGACTTTTACAGAGTACAGTGGTTGGAGACTGGGGTGTAGAAAGACTGTTACAGAGAGCAGAGTTTGAAGACTCAGGTGCAGAAAGAATGTTACAGGAAGCAGAGTTTGGAAATTGGGGTGCAGAATGACAGTTACAGAGAGTAGAGTTTGGAGACTGCGGTACAGGACTGTTATTGAGAGCAGAGGTTGGAGACTGGGGTGGAGAAGGACTCTTAAATAGAGCATAGGTTGGAGACTGAGGTGAAAGAAGATAGATACAGAGAAGAGATTTTGGATACTGGGGTTCAGGCAGACTGATACAGAAAGCAGAAGTTGGAGACCTGGGTGTAAAAGGACTGTTACAAAGAGCAGAGGTTGGAGACTGTGGTACAGAAAAACTGTTACAGAGAGCAGATCTCGGAGACTGGGAAGCAGAAGGACTGTTGAAGAGGACAGAAGTTGGATTCTTGGGTGGAGAAGGAATGTTACAGAGAGCAGAGTTTGAAACTGGAGTGAAGAAGGATCTTACAGAGAGCAGAGGTTTGAGACTGTGGTGCAGAAGGACTGTGGCAGAGAGGAGAGGTTGGAGACTGGGGTCAAAAAGGATCGTTGCAGAGAGCAGACTTTGGAGACTGGGGTTCAGAAGGACTGTTGCAGAGAGCAGAAGTTGAAGACTGGGGTCCAGAAGGACTTTTGCAGGAATCAGATTTTAGAGACTGGGGTGCAGACGGACTGTTACATAGAGCAGAGTTTGGAGACTGAGGTGCAGAAAAATTGTTACAGAGAACAGAGTTCGGAGCCTTGGGTGCAGAAGGACTGTTACAGAGAGCATAGGTTGGAGACTGGGGTTCAGTTGGATCTTACAGAGAGCAGAGTTTGGAGACTGGGGTTCAAAAGGACTGTTGCAGAGAGCAGATATTGGAGACTGGGGTGGAGAAGAATCGTTGCAGATAGAAGAGGTATGAGACTGGGGTTCAGAAAGCCTGTTACAGAGAGCAGAAGTTGGAGACTAGGTTGCAGAAGTCCTATTACAGAGAGCAGATGTTGGAGACTCTTGTGCAGAAGGACAGGTATAAAGTGCAGAGTTTAAAGACTGGATTGAAGAAGGATCATACAGAGAGCAGAGTTGGGAGACTGAGGTGCAGAAGGACTGTTACAGAGAGCCGAGGTAGGAGACTGGGGTGCAAAGGGTCGTTGCAGAGAGTAGAGTATTCAGACTGAGGTGCAGAAGAACTATTGCAGAGAGCAGATGTTGGAGACTGGGGTGCAGAAGGACTGTTGCAGTGATCAGATGTTGGTAACCAGTGGGCAGAAAGACTCTTGTAGAGAGAAGAGTTTGGAGACTGGGGTGCAGAAAAACTGCTGCAGAGAGCAGAGATTGGATACAGGGGTGCAGAAGCATCTTACAGAGAGCAGAATTTGGAGACTGAGGTACAGATGGACTGTTGCAGAGATCAGAAGTTGGAGACTGGGATGCATTAGGATCATTGCAGAGAGCAGAGGTTGGAAACTGGAGTCCAGCAGGATCGTTGCAGAGACCAGATTTTGGAGACTGGGGTGCAGAAGTCTTGCTATAGAGAGCAGAGTTTGGAGACTGGCGTGCATTAGCCCTGTTACAGAGAGTAGAGGTTGGAGACTGGGGTGCATAAGGACCGTTACAGAGAGAAGAATTTGGAGACTGTATTGACGAAGGACTGTTGCAGAGAGCAGACGTTGGAGACTGGGGTCCAGAAGGTTCGTTGCAGAGAGCAGAGTTTGGAGACTGGGGTGCAGAAGGACTGTTGCAGAGAGTAGATGTTGGAGACTGTGGTGGAGAAGGACTGTTGCAGACAGCAGATTTTAGAGATTGGGGTGCAGAAGGATTGTTACAGAGAACAGGGTTTGGAGACTGAGGTGCGGAAGGACTGTTACAGAGAGCAGCGTTTGGAGACTTGGGTACAGAAGGACTGTTACAGAGAGCAGCAGTTGGAGTCTGGGGTTCAGATGGATGTGACAGAGAGCAGAGTTTGCAAACTGGGGTGCCAAAGGACAGTTGCAGAGAGCAGATGTTGGAGACTTTGGTGTAGAAGAATCGTTGCAGAGAAAAGAGCTTGAAGACTGGGGTGCAGAAGGCCTATTACAGAGAGCAGAGGTTGGAGACTGAGGTGCAGAAGGACTGTTTCAGAGATGAGAGGTTGGAGACTGGGGTTTAGTTGGATCATTTCAGAGAGCAGAGGTTGGAGACAGGCGTGCAGAATGATCTTTGCATAGAGGAGAGTTTGGAGACTGGCGTGCAGAAGGCCTGTTACAAAGAGGAGAGGTTGGAGACTGGGGTGCAGAAGGACTGTTATAGAGAGCAGTGTTTGGAGACTGGGTTACTGAAGGATCTAAAAGAGAGCAGTGGTTGGAGACTGAGCTGCAGGTGGACTGTTAGAGAGAGCAGTGGTTGTATACTGGGGTGCAGAAGAATAGTGGTGAGCAGAGGTTTCAGACTGTGGTAAAGGTGGACTTTTACAGAGAGCAGTGGTTGGAGACTGGGGTGTAGAAAGACTGTTACAGAGAGCAGATTTTGGAGACTCAGGTGCAGAAAAACTGTTACAGGAAGCAGAGTTTGGAAATTATGGTGCAGAAGGACCGTTACAAAGAGCAGAGTTTGGAGACTGCAGTATAGGACTGTTACCTAGAGCGGAGGTTGGAGACTGGGTTTCAGAAGGACTCTTACATAGAGCATAGATTGGAGACTGAGGTGAAGAAGGATAGATACAAAGAACAGGTTTTGGAGACGGGGGTGGAGAAGGAATGTTATAGAGAGAAGAGTTTGGAAACTGGAGTCAAAAGGATCTTACAGAGAGCAGAGGTTTGAGACTGTGGTGCAGAAGGACTGTTGCAGAGAGCAGACGTTGGAGACTGGGGTCCAGAAGGATCATTGAAGATAGCGGAGTTTGGAGACTGGAGTGCAGAAGGAGTGTTGCAGAGAAAAGATGTTTGAGACTGTGCTGCAGAAGGACTGTTACAGAGAACAGAGGTTGGAGACTGGGGTTCAGATGGATCTTACAGAGAGCAGAGTTTGGAGACTGGGGTTCAAAAGGACTGTTGCAAAGAGCAGACGTAGGAGACTGGGGTGAAGAAGATTCGTTGCAGAGAGAAGAGGTTGGAGACTGTGGTGCAGAAGGCCTGTTACAGAGAGCAGAGGTTGGAGACTCGATTGCAGAAATCCTTTTACAGAGAGCAGAATTTGGAGACTGTTGTGCAGAAGGACAGGTACAAAGTGCAGAGTTTAAAGACTGGGTTGCAGAAGGATTTTACAGAGAGCAGAGTTGGGAGACTGAGGTGCTGAAGGACTGTTACAGAGATCCGAGGTAGGAGACAGGAGTGCAGAAGGGTCATTGCAAAGAGCAGAGTTTTAAGAATGAGGCGCAGAAGGACTGTTGCAGAGAGCAGATGTTGGTAACTAGTGTGCATAAGGATTGTTTTAGAGACCAGAGGTTTGAGACTGGGGTGGAAAAGGACTGTTGCAGAGAGCAGAGGTTTGAGACTGAGGTGTGGAAGTCCTATTAAAGAGCGCAGAGGTTGGAGACTCGGGTGCAGAAGGACTGTTACAGAGAGCAGAGGTTGGATACAGGGGTGCAGAAGCATCCTTCCGACAGGAAAATTTGAAGACTGAGGTGCAGATGGACTCTTACAGAGAGGAGAGGTTGCAGACTGGGGTGTAGAAGAACAGTTATAGAGAGCAGAGTTTGGAGACTGGGTTGCTTAAGGATCTTACAGAGAGTAGAGGTTGGAGACTGAGGTGCAGGTGGACAGTTACAGAGACCAGTGGTTGGAGACGGAGGTGCAGAAGGACCATGCAGAGAGGAGAGGTGTCAGACTGAGGTGCGGAAGGAGTGTTACAGAGAGCAGAGTTTGGAGACTGAGGTGTAGAAATACTGTTAGAAAGAGCAGAGTTTGCAGACTGAGGTGCAGAAGGACTGTTACAGAAAGGAGATGTTGGAAATTGGGGTGCAGAAAGACCATTACAAAGACCAGACTTTGGTGACTACAGTATAGAAAAATTTTTACAAAGAGCACAGGTTGGAGACTGGGGTGTAGAAGGAATTTTACAGAGAGCACAGGTTAAAGACTGAGGTGCAGAAGGATAGACACAGAGAGCAGAGTTTTGAGACTCGTGTTCAGAAGGACTGATAGAGAAAGCAAAGTTTGGAGACTGGGTTGCCGAAGGACTGTTACAGAGAGCAGATGTTGGAGACTGGGGAGCCGAAGGACTGTTGCAGAGGACAAAGGTTGGAGACTGGGGTGCTGCAGGACACTTGAAGAAAGCAGAGGTTAAAATATGGTTTGGAGAAGGAATGTTACAGAGAGCAGAGTTTGGAACCTGGAGTGCAGAAGGATCTTACAGAGAGCAGAGGTTGGAGACTGTGGTTCAGAAGGACTCTTCCAGAGAGTAGAGGTTGGAGACTGGGGTCCAGAAGGATTGTTGCAGAGAGCAGAGTTTGAGTACTGGGGTGCAGAAGTACGGTTGCAGATAGCAGAGGTAGGAGACTGGGGTGCAGAAGGACTTTTGAGGAGAGCAGAGGTTGGAGACTGGAGTGCAGAAGGACTTTTACAGAGAGAAGAGTTAGGAGACTGAGGTGCAGAAGGACTGTTGAAGAGAGATGACGTTGGAGATTGGGCTGCAGAAGGACTGTTGCAGAGAGAAGAGGTTGGAGACTGGGCTGCAGAAGAACTGTTGCAGAGAGCAGATGTTGGAGACTGGGCTGCAGAAGGAATGTTGCAGAGAGCATATGTTGGAGACTGGGGTGCAGAAGCACTGTTACAGAGAACAGAGGTTGGATACTGGGGTTCAGATGGATCTCACAAAGAGCCGAGTCTGGAGACTGGGGTGCAAACGGATTGTTGCAGAGAGCAGAGGTTGGATACTGGTGTGGAGAAGAATCGTTGCAGAGAGAAGAGGTTGGAGAATGGGGTGCAGAAGTCCTGTTTCAGAGAGCAGAGATTGGAGACTGGCTTGCAGAAGTCCTGTTACAGAGAGCAGAGTTTGGAGACTGTTGTGCAGAAGGACTGTTACAGAGTACAGAGTTTAAAGATTGGATTGTAGAAGGATCTTACCGAGACCAGAGTTAAAAGAATGGGGTGAAAAGGACTGTTACAGAGAGCAGAAGTAGGAGACTTAGGTTCAGAAGGGTCTTTGCAGAGAGCAGAGTTTTAAGACTGAGGGGCAGAAGGACTGTTGCAGAGAGAAGATGTTGGAGACTGTGGTGCAGAAGGACTGTTGCAGACAGCATAGGTTGGAGACTTTGGTGAACAAGGATCGTTGCAGAGAGCAGAGGTTGGAGACTGTTGTGCAGAAGCACTGTTACAGAGAGCAGAGTTTGGAGACTGGGTTGCAGAAGAATCTTAGAGCAGAGGTTGCAGACTGATGTGCAGAAGGACTGTTACAGAGAGTAGAGGTTGGAGACTGATTTGCAGAAAGACCCTTGCAGAGAACAGAGTGTGGAGACTGAGGTGCAGAAGGATTGTTACAGAGATCAGAGGTTGGAGACTCTTATGCAGAAGGACTCTGCAGAGAGCAGACGTTGGAGACTGGGGTCAAGAAGGTTCATTGCAGGAAGCAGAGTTTTGGAAATTAGAGTGTAGAAGTACTGTTGAAGAGAGCAGATGTTGGAGACTGGGGTGCAGAAGGACTGTTGCAGTAAGCAGAGTTTGGAGAATGTCGTGCAGAAGGACTGTTTAAGAGAGCAGAGGTTTGAGACTGAGGTTCAGAAGGACTGTTACAGAGAGTAGAGTTTGGATACTTGGGTGCAGAAAGACTGTTACAAAGATAAGAGGTTGGAGAGTGGGGTTCAGATGGATCTTACAGAGCCAGAGGTTGGAGACTGTGGTGCAAAAGGACTGTTAAAGAGAGCAGAGGTTGGAGACTTGCATGGAGAAGAATCGTTGCAGAGAGAAGATTTTGGAGACAGGGGTGCAGAATGCCGGTTACAGAGAGCAGATTTTTGAGACTGGGTTGTAGAAGTACTGTTATAGAGAGCAGAGGTTGGAGACTGTTTTGCAGAAGGACGGTTGCATAGTGCAGAGTTTAAAGACTGGGTTGCAGAAGTATTTTACCGAGAGCAGAGTTGAGAGAATGAGGTGCAGAAGGACTTTTACAGGCGACAGAGGTAGGAGACTGGGGTGCAGAAAGTTCGTTGAAGACAGCAGAGTTTCCAGACTGAGGTGCAGAAGGACTGTTGAAGAGAGAAGTTGTTGGAGACTGGAGTGCAGAAGGACTGTTGCAGAGAGCAGAGTTTGGAGACTGGGGTTAAGAGGGATGGTTGCAGAGAGCAGAGGTTGGAGACTGGTGTGCAGAAGGACTGTTACAGAGATCAGATTTTGGAGACTAGGTTTTAGAAGGATACTACAGAGAGCAGAGGTTAGTGAGTGAAGTGCAGAACGACTGTTACAGAGAGTAGAGGTTGGAGACTGGGGTGCAGAGGGACTGTTGAAGAGAGCTGAGGATGGAGACTAGGCTGTAGAAGGACTGTTGCAGAGAGCAGAGCTTGGAGACTGGGCTGCAGAAAGACTGTTTTAGAGAGCAGTGGTTGGAAACTGGGTTGCAGAAGGAATGTTGCACAGAGCAGAGGTTGGAGACTGAGGTACAGAAGTCCTGTTACAGAGAGAAGAGGTTGGAGCCTTGGATGCAGAAGGACTGTTGCAGATAGCAGAGGTTGGATACAGGGGTGAAGATGGATCATACAAAGAGAAAAATTTTGAGACTGCGTTGCAGAAGGACTGTTGCGGAGATCAGAGTTAGTAGACAGGGGTGCCGTAGGATCTTTGCAGAGAGCAGAGATTGGAGACTGGGGTGCAGAAGGATCATTGCACAGTGCAGATTTTAGAGACTGGGGTGGAGAAGGCCTGCTACAGAGAGAAGAGTTTGGAGACTGGCGTGCAAAAGGCCTGTTATACAGAGGAGAGCTTGGAGACTTGGTTGCAGAAGGACTGTTATAAAGAGCAGAGTTTGGAGTTTGGGTTCCTGAAGAATCTTACAGAGAGCAGTGTTTGGAGACTAGGTGCAGGTGGACTGTTACAGAGAGCAGAGTTTGGAGACTGAGGTGCAGAAGGACTGTTACAGAAAAAAGTGGTTTGAAATTGGGGTGCAGAAAGACCAGAGTTTGGAGACTGGGGTATAGAAAAACTGTAACAGAGAGCAGAGGTTTGAGACTGAGGTGCAGAATAATAGATACAGAGAGCAGAGGTTTGAGACTGGGTTTTAGAAGGATCTACAGAGAGCAGAGGTTAGAGAGTGAAGTGCAGAAGGACTGTTACAGAGAGGAGAGGTTGGAGACTGGGTTGCCGAAGGACTGTTATAGAGAGCAGAGTTTGAAGACTGAGTTCCAGAAGGATCTTCCAGAGAGCAGAGGTTGGAGACTGAGGTGCAGGTGGACTGTTACAGAGAGCTGTGCTTAGAGACTGGGGTGCAGAAGGATCGTGCAGAGAGCAGAGGTGTCAGACTGAGGTGCAGATAGACTGTTACAGAGAGCAGACTTTGGAGACTGAGGTGCATAAAAATAGATACAGAGAGCAGAGGTTTGAGACTGTGTTTTAGAAAAGTCCTACAGAGAGCAGAGGTTGGAGAGTGAAGTGCAGAAAAACTGTTACAGAGAGTAGACGTTGGAGACTGAGGTGCAGAAGACCGTTGCAGAGAACAGAGTTTGGAGACTGAGGTGCAGAAGACTTGTTACAGAGAGCAGAGTTTGGAGACTGGGTTGTAGAAGGACTGTTGCAGGGAGCAGAGGTTGAAGAATGGGGTGCAGAAGGACTGTTTCAGATAGTAGAGGATGGAGACTGGTCTGCAAAAATAATGTTGCAGAGAGCAGAGGTTGGAGACTGAGGTGCAGAAAGACTCTTAGAGAGAGCAGAAGTTGGAGACTGGGGTGCAGAAGTACTGTTGCAAAGAGCAGAGGTTGGAGACTGAGGTGCAAAATCTTGTTACATAGAGCAGAGGTTGGACAATGGGGTGCAGATGGATCGTTAAAATAAGCAGAGCTTGGAGAAAGGGGTGCAAAAGGATCTTACAGAGAGCAGACGTTTGAGAATGAGTTTCAGAAAGACTGTTGCAGAGATCAGAGTTTGTAGACTGGGGTGCAGTAGGATCATTGCAGAGAGCAGAGTTCGGAGACTGGGGTGCAGAAGGCTAGTTGGAGAGAGCAGTGGTTGGAGACTGGGTGGCAGAAGGCCTGCTACAGAGAGTAGATTTTTGAGACTGGCGTGCAGAAAGCCTGTTACAGAGACGTGAGTTTGGAGACTGGGGTGCAGAAGTACTGTTATAGAGAGCAGAGTTTGGAGACTTAGTTCCTGAAGGATCTTACAGAGAGCAGAGTTTGAAGACTAGGGTGCAGGTGGACTGTTACAGAGAGCAGTGATTGGAGACTAAGGTGCAGAAATTTCCTGCAGAGAGCAGAAGTGTCAGACTGAGGTGCAGATGGACTGTTACAGAGAGCAAAGGTTGTAGACTGAGATGTAGAAGGACTGTTACAGAGAGAAGAGTTTGGAGACTTAGGTGTAGAAGGACTGTTACAGAAAGAAGTGGTTGGAAATTTGGGTGCAAAAGGACCATAAAAAAAAACAGAGTTTGGAGACTGCGGTATAGAAAAACTGTAACAGAGAGCAGAGGTTGGAGACTGGGGAGCAGAAGGACTGTTGCAGAGGACAGAGGTTGGAAACTGGGGTGTTTCAGGACATTCGCAAAAAGCAGAGGTTAAAAAATGAGGTGGAGAAGGAATAGTACAGAGAGCAGAGTTTGGATAATGGAGTACAGAACGATCTTACAGAGAGCAGAGGTTGGATACTTTTGTGCAGAAGGACTGTTGAAGAAAGAAGAGGTTGGAGCCTGGGGTGGAGAACGACTGTTGCAGAGAGAAGAGGTTGGAGACTGTGGTGAAGAAGGACTGTTGCAGAGAGCAGAGTTTGGAGACTGGAGTGCAGAAGGACTGTTGCGGAGAGCAGAGGTTGGAGACTGACTTGCAGAAGTCTTGTTACATAGAGCAGAGGTTGGAGATTGATGAATAGAAGGATTGTTACAGAAAGCAGAGTTTGCAGACTGGGGTGCAGAAGAACTGTTGCAGAGAGAAGAGGTTGGAGACTGGGGTGCAGAAGGACTGTTGCAGAGAGCAGAGTTTGGAGACTGGGGTGCAGAAGGACTGTTGCAGGGAGCATATGTTGGATACTGGGGTGCAGAAGGACTGTTGCAGAGAGCAGAGATAGAGACTGGGGTGCAGAAGGATTGTTGCAGAGAGCAAAGGTTGGAGACTGAGGTGCAAAATTCTATTACATAGAGCAGAGGTTGGACACTGGGGTGCAGAAGGATCGTTGAAATAAGCAGAGCTTGGAGACAGGGCTGCAGAAGGATCATACAAACAGCAGAAGTTGGAGACTGAGTTGCAGAAGGACTGATGCAGTGATCAAAGGTTGGAGACAGGGGTGCAGTAGGACCATTGCAGAGAGCAGAGTTTGGAGACTGGGGTGCAGAAGGATCTTACAGAGAGCAGAGGTTGGAGACTGGGGTGCAGAAGGCCTGCTACAGAGAGCAGAGTTTTGAGACTGGCATGAAAAATGCCTGTTACAGAGATGAGAGTTTGGAGACTGGAGTGCAGAAGGACTGTTATAGAGAGCAGAGTTTGGAGACTGAGTTCCTGAAAAATCTTACAGAGAGCAGAGTTTGGAGACTGAGGTGCAGGTGGACTGTTACTGAGAGCAGTGGTTGGAGACTGGGGTGCAGAAGGACTGTTGCAGAGAGCAGAGTTTGAATACTGAGGTTCAGAAAGACTCTTAGAGAGAGCAGAATTTGGAGACTGGGGTGCAGTAGGACTGATACAGAAAGCACAGATTGGATTCTGGGCTTCAGAAAGACATTTACAGAGAGCAGAGTTTGAAGACTGCAGTATAGTAGGACTGTTGCAGAGAGCAGAGTTTGGAGACTGTGGTGCAGAAGGATAGATACAGAGAACAGAGGTTGGAGACTGGGCTTCAGAAAGACTGATAAAAAAAGCAGAGTTTAGAGACTAGGGTGTAGAAGGACTGTTACAGAGATTAGAGTTTGGAGACTCAGGTGCAGAAGGACTGTTACAGGAAGCAGAGTTTTGAAATTGGGGTTCAAAAGGACTTTTACAGAGAGCAGATGTTGGAGACTGCAGTATAGGACTGTTATCCAGAGCAGATGTTGGAGACTGGGGTGCAGAAGGACTCTTAGATAGAGCACAGGTTGGAGACTGAGGTGCAGAAGGATAAATACAGAGAACACAGGTTGGAGACTGGGGTTCAGACAGATTGATATAGAAAGCAGAGGTTGGAGACTGGGGTGTAGATGGACCATTACGAAGAGCAGAGATTGTAGACTGCGGTAGAGAAGGACTGTTGCAGAGAGCAGATGTTCGAGCCTGGGGAGCAGAAAGACTGTTGTAGAAGACAGAGGTTGGAGACTGGGTTGGGGAAGGAATGTTACAGAGAGCAGAGTTTGGAAACTGGTGTGCAGATAGATCTTACAGAGAGCAGAGGTTTGAGACTGTGGTGCAGAAGAACTGTTGCAGACAGAAGACATTGGAGACTGGGTTCCAGAAGGATCCTTGCAGATAGCAGAGTTTGGAGACTGGGTGAAGAAGGAATGTTACAGAGAGCAGAGTTTGGAGACTGATATGTGGCAGGACGGTTGCAGAGAGCAGATGTTGGACACTGGGGTGGAGAAGAATTATTGCAGAGAGAAGAGGTTGGAGACTGTTGTGCAGAAGGACTGTTACAGAGTGCAGAGTTTAAAGACTTGGTTGAAAAAGGATCTTACAGAGAGCAGATTTGGGAGACTGAGGTGCAGAAGGACTGTTAGAGAGAGCAGAGGTAGGAGAATGAGGTGCAGAAGGACTGTTACAGAGAGCAGAGTTTGGATACAGAGGTGCAGAAGCATCTTACAGAGAGCAGAATTTGTAGACTGAGGTGCAGAAAGAGTGTTGCAGAGATCAGAGGTTGGAGAGTGGGGTGCAGTTGGATCATTACAAAGAGCTGATGTTGGAGACTGAGGAGCAGAAGGATCGTTGCAGAGAGCAGATTTTGGAGACTGGGGTGCAGAAGGCCTGCTACAGAGAGAAGAGTTGGGAGACTGGCTTGCAGAAGTCCTGTTACAGAGAGGAGAGGTTGGAGACTGAGGTGCAGGTTAACTGTTACAAAGAGCAGAAGTTG
The DNA here is from genome assembly GCF_052094955.1 of Ictidomys tridecemlineatus. Taxonomy (NCBI): domain Eukaryota; kingdom Metazoa; phylum Chordata; class Mammalia; order Rodentia; family Sciuridae; genus Ictidomys; species Ictidomys tridecemlineatus. The sequence goes on from NW_027524025.1 coordinate 14,240, forward strand.
GAGACTGAGGTGTAAAAGGACTGTTACAGTGAGAAGAGTGTGGAGACTCAGGTGCAGAAGGACTGTTATACAGAGCAGTGTTTGGTGACTGGGTTCTTTAAGGATCTTACATAGAGCAGAGGTTGAAGACTGAGGTGCAGGTGGACTGTTACAGAGAGCAGAGGTTTGAGACTGAGGTGTAGAAGGACTGTTACAGAGAGGAGAATTTGGAGATTCAGGTGTAGAAGGACTTTTACAGAAGGCAAAGGTTCGAAATTGGGCTGCAGAAGAACCATTACAGAGAGCAGAGGTTGGAGACTGGGGTGAAGAAAGACTCTTACATAGAGCACAGGTTGGAGACTGAGGTGCAGAAGGATAAATACAGAGAACAGAGGTTGGAGACTGGGGTTCAGACAGACTGATACAGAGAGCAGAGGTAGGAGACTGCGGTACAGAAGGACTGTTACAGAGAGCAGATCTCGGAGTCTGGGAAGCAGAAAAACTGTTGCAGAGGACAGAGGTTGGAGACTGGGTTGAAGAAGAAATGTTACAGAGATCATAGTTAAGAAACTGGAGTGCAGAAAAATCTTACAGAGAGCAGAGGTTGGAGACTGTGGTGCAGAAGGACTGTTGCAAAGAGTAGACATTGGAGACTGGGTTCCAGAAGTATCATTCAAGAGGGCAGATTTTAGAAACTGGGGTGCAGAAGGACTGTTACACAGAGCAGAGGTTGAAGACTGAGGTGCAGAAGAACTGTTAGAGAGAGCAGAGTTTGGAGACTGGGGTGCAGAAGGAGTGTTACAGACAGTAGAGTCTGGAGACTGGGGTTTAGATGTATCTTACAGAGAGCAGAGTTTGGAGACTGGGGTTCAAAAGGACTGTTGCAGAGACCAGATGTTGGAGACTGGGGTGAAGAAAAATCGTTGAAGAGAGCAGAGGTTGGAGACTGGGGTGCAGAAGGATCGTTGCACAGAGCAGATTTTGGAGACTGGGGTGCAGAAGGCCTGCTACAGAAAAGAGTTTGGAGACTGGCATGCAGAAGGCCTTTTACAGAGAGGAGAGGTGGGAGACTGGGGTGCAGAAAGACAGTAATAGAGAGCAGAGTTTGGAGACTGGGTTGCTGAAGGTTCTTACAGAGAGCAGAGGTTGGAGACTGAGGTGCAGGTGGACTGTTACAGAGAGCAGTGTTTGTAGACTGGGGTGCAGAATGATCATGAAGAGAGCAGAGGTGTCAGACTGAGGTTCAGTAGGACTGTTACAGAGAACAGAGGTCGGAGACTGAGGTGTAGAAGCACTGTTACAGAGAGCAGAGTTTGGAGATTGAGGTGCAGAAGGACTGTTACAGAAAGCAGAGGTTGGAAATTGGGGTTCAGATGGACCGTTACAGAGACCAGAGGTTGGAGACTGCGGTATAGAAAAACTGTTACAGAGAGCAGAGTTTGGAGACTGGGGTGCAGAAGGACTTTTGCAGAGAGCAGAGGTTCAAGTCTGATGTGCAGAAAGACTCTTACAGAGAGCAGAGTTTGGAGACTGGGGTGCAGAAGGACTGTTACAGAGACCAGAGGTTGGACTCTATGGTGCAGAAGGACTTTTGCATAGATCATAGGTTAAAGACTGCGGTGCAGTAGGATCATTGCAGAGAGCAGAGCTTGGAGACTGGGGTGCAGAAGGATCCTAGGACAGAGCAGATTTTGAAGACTGGGTTGCAGAAGGCCTGCTACACAGAGAATAGTTTGGAGACTGGCATGCAGAAGGCCTGTTACAGAGAGGAGAGGTGGGTGACTGGGGTTCAGAAGGACAGTTATAGAGAGCAGAATTTGGAGACTGGGTTGCTGAAGGTTCTTACAGAGAGCAGAGGTTGGAGACTGAGGTGCAGGTGGACTGTTACAGAGAGCAGTGTTTTTAGACTGGGGTGCAGAAGGATCATGAAGAGAGCAGAGGTGTCAGACTGAGGTTCTGTAAGACTGTTACAGAGAAGAGAGGTTGAAGACTGAGGTGTAGAAGCGTTGTTACACGGAGCAGAGTTTGGATACTGAGGTGCAGAAGGACTGTTTCAGAAAGCAGAGGTTGGAAATTGGGGTGCAGTTGGACCGTTACAGAGACCAGAGGTCGAAGATCGCGGTATAGAGAAACTGTTAAAGAGAGCAGAGTTTGGAGACTGGGGTGCAGAAGGAATGTTACAGAGAGTACAGGTTGGAGACTGAAGTGCAGAAGGATAGATACAGAGATCAGAGGTTTGAGACTGAGGTTCAAAAGGACTCATACAGAAAGCAGAGTTTGGGGTGCTGAAATACCGTTATGGAGAGCAGAGGTTGGAGACTGGGGAGCACAATGACTGTTGCAGAGGACAGAGGTTGGAGACTGGGGTGCCGCAGGACACGTGCAGAAGGCAGAAGTTAAAGAATGGGGTGGAGAAGGAGTGTTACAGAGAGCAGAGTATGGAAACTGGAGTGTAGAAGGATCTTAGAGAGAGCAGAGTTTGGAGACTGTGGTGCAGAAGGATTGTTACAGAGAGTAGAGGTTGGAGACTGGGGTCTAGAAGGATCGGTGAAAGAGGAGAGATTGGAGACTGGGGTGCAGAAGCACTGTTGCAGAGAGCAGAGGTTTGAAACTGGGGTGCAGAAGAACTGTTTCAGAGAGCAGAGGTTGGAGACTGGAGTGCAGAAGGACTGTTGCAGAGAGCATAGGTTGGAGTCTGATGTGCAGAAAGACTCTTACAGAGAGCAGAGTTTAGAGACTGGGGTGCAGAAGGACTGTTACAGAGACCAAAGGTTAAAGACTGTGCTGCAGAAGGACTGTTGCATAGATCAGAGGTTAAAGACTGCGGTGCAGTAGGATCATTGCAGAGAGCAGAGGTTGGAGACTGGGGTTCAGAAGAATCCTTGGAGAGAGCAGATTTTGAATACTGGGGTGCAGAAGGCCTGCTACAGAGAGCAGAGTTTGAAGACTGAGGTGCAGAAAGAGTGTTACAGAAACTAGAGGTTGGAAATTGGGGTGCATAAGAACCGTTACAGAGACCAGAGTTTGGAGACTGTGGTATAGAAAAACTTTTGCAGAGCGCACAGTTTGGAGACTGGGGTGCAAAAGGACTGTTGCAAAGAGCAGAGGTTGGAGACTGGGGTCTAGAAGGATCATTGCAGAGAGCAGAGTTTTGAGACTGGGGTGCCGAAGGACTGTTGCAGAGAGCAGAAGTTGGAAACTAGGGTTTAGAAAGACTGTTTAAGAGAGCAGATGTTGGAAACTGGAGTGCAGATGGACTGTTGCAGAGAGCAGAGGTTGGATACTGAGGTGCAGAAGGACTGTTACAAAGAGCAGAGTTTGGAGACTCGGGTGCAGAAAGACTGTTCCAGAGCAGAGGTTGGATACTAGAGTTTAGATAGATTTTACAGAGAGCTGAGGTTGAATACTGGGGTGCAAATGGACTGTTGCAGAGAGCAGAGGTTTGAGACTGGGGTCCAGAAGGATCTTACAAAGAGAAGAGGTTGGAGACTGTTTTGCAGAAGGACTGTTGCAGAGAGCAGACGTTTGAGACTGGGGTCCAGAAGGATCGTTGAAGAGAGCAGAGGTTGGAGACTGGGGTTTAGATGGATCTTTCAGAGAGCAGAATCTGGAGACTGGGGTGGAGAAGAATCATTGCAGAGGGAAGAGGGTGGAGACTGGGGTGCAGAAGGACTGTTACAGAGAGCAGAGTTTGGAGGCTGGGTTGCAGAAGTCCTGGTACAGAGAGCAGAGGTTAGAGACTGTTGTGCAGAAGGACTATTACACAGTGTAGAGTTTAAAGACTGGGTTGCAGAAGGATCTTACAGAGAGCAGAGTTGGGAGACTGAGGTGCAGAAGGACTGTTACAGAGACCAGAAGTAGGAGACTGGGATGCAGAACGGTCGTTGCATAGAGCAGAGTTTTCAGACTGAGGTACAGGAGAACTGTTGCAGAGAGAAGATGTTGGAGACTGGAGTGCAGAAGGACTGTTGCAGATAGCAGATATTGGAGACTGGGGTGCAGAATGACTGATAAAGAAAGCAGAGGTTGGAGACTTTGGTGCAGAAGGACTATTACAGAGAGCAGAGGTTGAATACTAGGGTTTATATGGATCTCACAGAGAAAAGAGGTTGAAGACTGGGGTGCAAATGGACTGTTGCAACGAGTAGAGGTTGGAGACTGGGGTGCAGAAGAATCTTACAAAGAGCAGAGGTTTGAGACGGGGGTGCAGACGAACTGTTGCAAAGAGCAGAGGTTTGACACTGCTGTGCAGAAGGATCGTTGCAGAGAGAAGAGTTTGGAGACTGGGATGCAGAATGCCTGTTACAGAGAGCAGAGTTTGGAGACTGCAGTACAGAAGGACTGTTACAGAGAGCAGAGGTTGGATACTGGGGTTCAGATAGACTGTTACAGAGGACAGAGGTTGGAGACTGGGGTGCCGCAGAACCCTCCCAGAAAGCAGAGGTTAGAGACTGCGATGGAGAAGGAATGTTAGAGAGAGCAGGTTTTGTAAACTGGAGTGCAGAAAGATCGTACAGAGAGCAGCTGTTGGAGACTGTGGTGCAGAAGGACTGTTGCAGAGAGTAGAGTTTGGAGACTAGGGCCAGAGGATCGTTGCAGAGAGCAGAAGTTGGAGACTGCTGTTTAGAAACACTGTTGCAGAGAGCAGAGGTTGGAGACTGGGGTGCAGAAGGATTGTTGCAGAGAGCAGAGGTTAAAGACCGGAGTGCAGAAAGACTTTTGCAGAGAGCAGAGATTGGAGACTGAGGTGCAGAAGGACTCTTAGAAAGAGCAGAAGTTTGATACTGGAGTGCAGAAGGACTGATACAGAAAGCAGAGGTTGGAGTCTGGGGTTCAGAAAGACCGTTACAGAGAGAAGAGGTCGGAGACTGCAGTACAGAAGGACTTTTGAAGAGAGTAGTGTTTGGAGACTGGGGTTCAGTAAGACTGTTACATAGAGCAGAGGTTGGATACTGAGGTGTAGAAGTCCTGTTACATAGAGCAGAGGTTGGTGACTGTGGAGCAGATGGATCGTTGCAAGGAGGAGACTTGGAGACAGGGGTGCAGAAGGATGTTACAGAAAGTAGAAGTTTGAGACTGAGGTTCAGAAGGAGTGTTGCAAAGATGAGAGGTTGGAGACTGGGGTGCAGTAGGATCATTGCTGAGAGAAGATGTCAGAGTCTGGGGTGAAGAAGATCTGCTACAGAGAACAGAGTTTGGAGACTGGCGTGCAGAAGGCCTATTACAGAGAGAAGATTTTGGAAACTCGGGTGCAGAAGGACTCTTATAGAGAGCAGAGTTTGGAGACTGGGTTGCTGAAGGATCTTACAGAGAGCAGAGGTTGGCGACTGAGGTTCAGAAGGACAGTTACAGAGAGCAGAGGTTGGAGACTGAGGTGCTGAAGGACTGTAACAGGAAGCAGAGTTTGGAAATTGGGGTGCAGAAGGACCTTTACAGAGAGTAGAGTTTGGAGACTGCAGTTTAGGACTGTTACCGAGAGCAGAGGTTGGAAACTGGGGTGCAGAAAGACTCTCACATAAAGCACAGGTTGGAGACTGAGGTTCAGAAGGATAGATACAGAGAACAGAGGTTGGAGACTATGGTTCAGACAGACTGTTACAGAAAACAGATGTTGGAGACTGGGGTGTAGAAGGACCATTACAAAGAGCAGAGTTTGGTGACTGCGGTACAGAAGAACTGTTACAGAGAGCAGATCTTGGAGACTGTGGAGCAGAAGGACTGTTGCAGATGACAAAGGTTGGAGACTCAGGTTTAGAAGGAATGTTACAGAGAACAGAGTTTGGAAACTGGAGTGCAGAAGGATCTTACAAAGAGAAGAGGTTGGAGACTGTTGCAGAAAGACTGTTGCAGAGAGCAGACGTTGGAGACTGGGGTCCAGAAGGATCGTTGCAGAGAGCAGAGTTTTGCGACTGGGGTGCAGAAGGACTGTTCCAGAGAGCAGATGTTGAAGACTGGGGTGCAGAAAGATTGTGGCAGAGAGCAGATTTTAGAGACTGGGGTGCAGAAGGACTGTTACACAGAGCAGATGTTGGAGACTGAGGTGCAGACAGACTGTTACAGAGAGCAGAGTTTGGAGACTGGGGTGCAGAAGAACTGTTACAGAGAGCAGAGGTTGGAGACTGGGGTTCAGATGGATCTTTCAGAGAGCAGAGTTGGGAGAATGGGGTGAGAGGAGATGTTGGAGACTTGGGTGCAGAAGGACTGTTGCAGAGAGCAGATGTTTGACACTGGGGTGCAGAAGGACTGTTAAACAGAGAAGAGGTTTAAGACTGGGGTGTAAAAAGACTATTGCAGAGAGAAGAGTTTAGAGATGTGGGTGCAGAAGGACTGTTGCAGAGAGCAGAATTTGGAGACTGAGATGCAGAAGAACTGTTACAGAGAGCAGAGTCTGGAGACTCTGGTGCAGAAGAACCGATACAGAGAGCAGATTGTGGAGACTAGTGTACAGTAGTACTGTTGCAGAAAGCAGATGTTGTAGACTGTGGTTCAGAAGAACTGTAGTAGAGAGCAGAGATTAGAGAATGGGGTGCAGAATTAAGGTTGCCGAGAGACGAGGTTGGAGACTGAGGTGCAGAAAATCTGTTACAGAGAGCAGAAGTTGGAAACAGTGGTGCAGAAGGACTGATAAAGAAAGCAGAGGTTTGCGACTGGGGTACAGAAAGAACATTACAGAGAACAGAGGTTGAAGACTGCGGTACAGAAGGACTGTTACAGAGAACAGAATTTAGAGACTGGGGAGCAGAAGAACTGTTGCTGAGAAAAAAGTTTGGAGACTGGGGTGCAGCAGGACCGGTGTGGAATACAGAGGTTGGAGACTGTGGTGGAAAAGTAATTTCACAGAGAGCAAAGTTTGAAAACTGAGATGCAGAAGAATCTTACAGAGAGCAGAGGTTGGAGACAGGGGTGCAGAAGGACTTTTGAGGAGAGGAGACGTTTGAGACTGGGTTGCAAAGGATCATTGCAGAGAGCAGAAAATGAAGACTGAGGTGCAAAAAGACTGTTACAGAGAGTAGAGGTTGGAGATTGGGGTGCAAAAGGCCTGTTACAGACAGCAGAGTTTGGAATCTGGGGTGCAGAATAACTGTTACAGAGAGCAGAGTTTTTAGACAAGGTTGCAGAAGGATCTTACAGAAAGCAGAGATTTTAGACCGAGGTGAAGCAGGACTGTTACAGAGAGCAGAGGTTGGAGACTGGGGTGCAAAAGGATCGTTGCAGACAGCAGAGTTTGGAGACTGGGGTGCAGAAGGCCTGTTACGGAGAGCAGAGTTTTGAGACTGGGATGCAAAAGGACTGTTACAGAGCACAGAGTTTTGAGACTGGGTTTAAAAGGATCTTACAGAGATTAGAGGTTTAAGACTGAGGTGCAGAAGGACTGTTGCAGTGAGCAGAAGTTTGAGAATGGGTTGCAGAAGGACTTTTGCAGAGAGCAGAGGTTAGAGACTAGGGTACACAAGGACTTTTTCAGAGAGCAGATTTTGGAGACTGTTGTTCAGAAGGACTGTTGCAGAGAGCAGAATTTTGAGAATGGGTTGCAGAAGGACTTTTGCAGAGAGCAGAGGTTGGAGACTGATGTGCAGAAAGACGGATAAAGAAAGCAGAGCCTGGAGACTGGCGTGCAAAAGGACCTTTACAAAGAGCAGAGTTTGGAGACTGTGGTACAGAAAGACTATTACAGAGAGCATAGTTTGGAGACTGGGTAGTAGAAGGACTGTTGCGGAATACAGAGGTTTGAGACTTGGGTGTAGCAGGACCATTGCAGAAAGCAGAGGTTGGAGAATGGCATGGAGAAAGAATATTACAGAGAGCAGATTTTGGAAACTGGGGTACAGAAGGATCTTTCAGAGAGCAGAGGTTAAAGAATGAGGAATAGAAGGATCGTTCCTAAAGCAGAGTTTGGACACTGGCATGCAGAAGGACTTTGCAGAGAGCAGAGGTTGAAGACTAAAGTGGAGAAGGACTGTTTTAGAGAAAGAGGTTGGATACTGGGGTACAGAAGAATTGTTGCAAAGAGCAGAGGTTTAAGACTGAGGTACAGAACAATCGTTTCAGAGAGCAGAGGTAGAGACTTGGCTGAAAAAGAACTCTTACACAGAGCACACGTTGCAGACTGGGTTACAGAAGGAATGTTGCAGACAGCAGAGGTTGGAGACTGGGGTGCATTAGGACTGTTGCAGATAGCAGAGTTTTGATATGAGGTTCAGAAAGAGTGTTACAGAAAGCAGAGTTTTTAGACTGGGGAGCAGAAAGACTGATACAGAAAGCAGAGGTTGGAGACTGGGGTGCAGAAGAAAAATTACAGAGAGCAGAGTTTGGAGAATGCGGTACAGAACGACTGTTGCAGAGAGCAGAGGTTGGCAACTGGAGTGCAGAAGGAGTGTTGCAAAGAACAGAGGTTGGAGACTGAGGTGCAGAAGGACTGTTACAGAGAGCAGAGTTTTCAGACAAGGTTGCAGAAGGATCTTACAGAGAGCAGAGTTTGAAGACCGAGGTGCAGCAGGACTCTTAAAGAGAATAGAGGTTGGAGACTTTGGTGCAGAACACCTGTTATGAAGAGCAGAGTTTAGAGAAGGGCTCCAGAAGGACTGTTACAGATGGCAGAGTTTAGAGACTTGGATGCAGAAGGATTTTACAGAGAGCAGATGTTGGAGACTGAGATGCAGAAGGACTGTTACAGAGAGTAGAGGTTTGAGAATGCAGTACAGAAAGACTGTTACAGAGAGCAGCGGTTGGAGACTGGGGTTGAGAAGGACTGTTGCAGAGAGCAAATGTTGGAGACTGGGTTGCAAAAAAACTGTTGCAGAGAGCAGAGGATGGAGACTGTGGTGCAGAAAGACTGTTGCAGAGAGCAGAGTTTGAAGACTGAGTTGCAGAAGGACTGTTACAGAAAGCAGAGTTTGGAGACTGTGGTGCAAAATGACTGATGCAGATAGCAGAGGTTGGATACTGGGGTGCATAAGGACCCTTACGGGAACAGAGGTTCGAGACTGCGGTACAGAAGGACTGTTACCGAGAGCAGAGGTTGGAGACTGGGGTGCAGAAGAACTGATGTAGAGAACAGAGGTTGGAGACTTAGGTTCAGAAGGATCGTTGGGGTGAGCAGATTATGGAGACTGGGGTGTAGAAGGACTGTTGCAGAGAGCAGTGATTGGAGACTGAGGTACAGATAGACTGTTACAGAGAGCAGAGTTTGGAGACTGGGGTGCAGAATAACTGTTGTAGAGATCAGAGTTTGGAGACTGGGGTGCAGAAGGACCATTGCAGAAAGCAGAGGTTGGAGACTGGGTTTCAGAAAGATCTTACAGAGAGCAGAGTTAGGACACTGAGGTGCAGAAGGACTGTTTCAGAGACCAGAGGTTGAAGATTGGGGTGCACAAGGACTGTTGCAGAGAACAGAGGTTAAAGTCTGAGGTGCAGAGGGACTGTTACGGAGAGCAGAGTTTGGAGACTTGGGTGAAGAATGACTCATACATAACGCAAAGTTTGAGACTTTGGTGCAGAAGGACCGATACAGAGAGCAGAGGTTGAAGACTGCAGTAGAGAAGGACTGTTACAGAGAAAAGAGGTTGAAGATTGTGGTGCAGAAAGCCTGTTACGCAGAGGATAGTTGGGAGAAGGGGTGCAGAAGGACTGTTGCAGAGGGCAGAGTTTGGACACTGGGTTGCAGAAGGATCTTACAGAGAGCAGATGCTGGAGACTGAGGTGCAGAAGGACTCTTACAGAGAATAGAGGTTGGAGACTGCAGCACAAAAGGATTGTTACAGAGAGCAGAGTTTGGAGACTGGAGTGCAGAAGGACTCTTGCAGATAGCAGAGGTTGAAGACTGGGGTGTAGAAGAACTTTTGCAGGAACAAGAATTTGGAGACTGGGGTGCTGAAGGACTGTTGCCGAGAGCAGATGTGGGAGACTTAGATTCAGAAGGACTGTCACAGAGAAAAGAGGTTGGAGACTGGGGTGCAGAAGGATTGTTATAGAGAACAGACTTTGGAGACTGGGGTGCAGAAGGGCTGTTACAGAGTGCAGACTGTGGAGATTGGGTTGCAGAAGGATCTTACATAGAGCAGAGTTTGGAGACTGAGGTGCAGAAGGACTGTTAGAGAGCGCATTGGTTGGAGTCTGGGGTGCAAAAAGATCATTGCAGACAGCAGAGTTTCCAGACTGAGGCGCAGAAGGATTGTTGCAAAGAGCAGATGTTGAAGACTTGGGTGCAGAAGGACTGTTGCAATGAGCAGACGTTGAAGACTGGGATGCGGATGGATCATTGCAGAGAGCAGAGGTTGGACACTGGGGTGCAGAAGGACTGTTACTGAGAGAAGAGGTTGAAGACTTGGGTGTAGAAGGAATGTTAGAGAGAGCAGAGGTTGGAAACTTGGGTGCAGAAAGACTGTTGCAGAGAGCAGAATTTTGAGACTGAGGTGCATAAGGACTGTTACAGAGAGCAGAGTTTGGAGAATGGGGTGCAGGAGAACTGTTGCAGATAGCAGAGTTTAGAAACTGGGGTGAAGAAGGACTATTGCATGGAGCAGGTGTTGGAGACTTGGGTGCAGAAGGACTTTTGCAGAGAGTAGAATTTGGAGACAGAGGTGCATGAGGACTGTTGAAGATAACAGAGGTTGGAGACTGCGATACCGAAGGACTGATACAGAAAACATAGGTTGGAGACTGAGGTGCAGAAGGACCATTACAGAGAGCAGAGTTTGGAGACTGCAATGCAGGAGGACTGTTACAGAGAGCAGAGGTTGGAGACTGGTGTGCAGAAGAACTGTTGCAGAGAGCAGAAGTAGGAGACTGAGATACAGAAAGACTGTTACAGAGAGCAGACTTTGGAGACTGGGGTGCAGAAGTACTGATACAGAGAGCAGAGTTTGGAGACTGGGGTGCAGAAGGCCTGTTACATAGAGCAGAGGTTGGAGACTGGGTACAGAAAGGCTGCTACAGAGAGCAGAGTTTGGAGACTGGGGTACAGAAGGATTGTTTCCGAGAACCGAGTTTTCAGACTGAGGTGCAGAAGGACTGTTGGAGATTACAGAGGTTGGAGACTAGGGTGCAGAAGGATTTTTGCAGAGAGCAGAGGTTTGAGACTGGGGTGCAGAAGGACTGTTACAGAGAACAGAGGTTGGAGACTGCGGTGCAGAAGGCCTGTTATACAGAGCAGAGTTTGGTGAAAAGATGCAGAACGACTGTTACCAGGGCAGAGTTTGGAGACTGGGTTGCAGAAGGATCATACAGAGAGCAGAGGTTGGAGACTGAGGTGCAGAAGGACTCTTACAGAGAGTAGAGGTTGGAGACTGGGGTGAAGAAGGACTGTTGCAGATAGCAGAGGTGGGATTATGGGGAGAAGAAGGACTGTTGCAGGGTGCAGGTGTCTGAGACTTGGGTGCAGGACTGTTGAAGAGAGCAGAATTTGAAGACTGAGGTGCAGAATAACTGTTACAGAGAGCAGAGTTTGGAGACTGGGGTTCAGAAGGACTGATACAGAAAGCAGAGGTTCGAGAATAGAATGCAGCAGGACCGTTGCAGAGAGCAGAGTTTGGAGACTACAATACAGGAAAACTGTTACAGAGAGCAGAGGTGGGAGAATGGTTTATAGAAGAACTGTTTAAGAGTGCAGATGTTGGAGACTGGGGTTCAGAAGATCTATTGCTGAGAGAAGAGTTTGGAGACTGGGGTGCAGAAGAACTGTCCCAGAGAGCAGAAGTTGGAGACTGAGGTGAAGAAAGAATGTTACAGAGAGCAGAGGTTAGAGAATGGGGTGCAGAAGGACTTTTATAGAGAGCAGAGGTTAGAGAATGGGGTGCTGAAGTAAGGTTGCAGAGTTCAGAGGTTGGAGAAAAAGGTGCAGATTGACTTTAACAGAAAACAGAGGTTAAAATCCGTGGTTCAGAAGGACTTATACAGAAAGCACAGGTTCGAGACTGGGGTGCATAAGGTCCGTTAGAGTAAGCAGAGGTTGGAGACTGTGGTACAGAAGGACTGTTACAGAGAGCAGAGGTTTGAGACTGGAAAGCAGAAGGACTGTTGCAGAGAACAGATGTTGTAGACTGGGTTGCAGCAAGACCGTTGGGGAAAGCAGAGGTTGTAGACTGGTTTGAGAAGAATGATACAGAGAGCAGAGTTTGGAAACTGGGGTGGAGAAGGACCTTACAGAGAACAGAGGTTGGAGACTGGGGTTCAGAAGGAGTGTTAAGGAGAGGAGACGTTGGAGACTGGGGTGCAGAAGGACTATTGCAGAGAGCAGATGTTGGAGACTGGGGTGCATAAGGACCGTTGCAGAGAGCAGAGGTTGGAGACAGGGGTGCAGAAGGACGGTTGCAGAGAGATGATGTTGGAGACTGAGGTTCACAAAAACAGTTACAGAGAGCAGATTTGGACTCTGGGGTGCAGAAGGATCGTTGAAGAGAGCAGAAGTTGGAGAATGAGTTGCTGAAGAATGGTTGTAGAGAACAGAGGTGGAGACTGGGCTGCAGAAGGATCGTTACAGAGAGAAGAGGTGGAAGACTGCAGTGCAGAAGGACTGTTACAGAAAGCACAGGTTGGAGACTGGGGTGCAGAAGAATGTTGCAGAAAGAAGAGAGTAAAGACTGGGATGCAGAAGGACTGTTTCAGAGAGCAGAGATTGGAGACTGAGATGCAGAAGGATTGTAACACAGAGCAGAAGTTGGAAAGTGGGGTGAAGAATTGATACAGAATGCAGAGGTGTGAGACTGGGGTGCAGAAGGACCGTTACAGAGAGCAGAGGTTGGAGACTGGGATAAAGAAGGACTGTTCCAGAGAACAGAGGTTGAAGACTGGGGTGTAGAAGAATCATTGAAGAGAGCAGAGTTTTCAGACTGAGATGCAGAAGGACAAATGCAGAGAGCCAATGTTGGAGACTGGGTTGCAGAGAAGAGAGGTTGGACACTTGGGTGCAGAAAGATCGTACCAGAGAGCAGAGGTTGTAGACTTGGGTGCAGAAGGCCTGTTACAGAGAGTAGAATTTGGAGAAGGGGTGCAGTAGGACTGTTACAGAGAGTAGAGTTTGGAAATTGGATTGCAGAAGGATCTTACAGACAGCAGATATTGCAGACTGAAGTGCAAAAGGACTGTTACAGAAAGTAGAGGTTGGAGACTGAGGTGATGAAAGACCAATGCAGAGAGCAGAGTTTGGAAACTGAGGTGCAGAAAGACTGTTGAAGAGCAGAGATTGGAGTCTTGGGTGTAGAAGGACTGTTGCAGAGAGCAGAGGTTGTAGATTGCGGTGCAGAAAGACTGTTGCAAAGAGCAGAATTTCAAGACAGAAGTTCATAAGTGCTGTTACAGAGAGCCGAGGGTGGAGACTTGAGTGCAGAAAAACTGATACAGAAAGCAGAGGTTGGAGTCTGGGGTGGAAGAGGACAGTTAAAGAGAGCAGAGGTTTTAGACTGCAGTACAGAAGTACACAGAGCAGACATTGGAGAGTGGGGTGCAGAAGGACAGTTACAGAAAGAACAGTTTTGAGACTGGGGTGAAGAAGAAATATTGCAGAGCAATATTTCTCTCTCTACGGAGAACAGAGGTTTGAGACTTTGGTACAGAAGGACTGTTACAGAGAGCAGAGGTTGGAGACTGGGGTGCAGAAGAACTTTTGTAGAGAACAGAGGTTGGAACTGGGTTGCAGGAGAATCATTGGGGCGAGCAGAGTATGGAGACTGGGGTGTAGAAGGACTGTTGAAGAAAGCAGAAGTTGTAGACTGGGGTGTAGAAGGACTGTTGCAGAGAGCAGATGTTGGTGACTTGGGTGCAGAAAGACTGTTGCATAGAGCAGGTTGGAGACTCAGGTGCAGAAGGACGGTTAGAGAGACGAGACTTTGGAGACTGGGGTGCAGAAGGACTTTTACAGAGAGCAGACGTTGGAGACTGGGGTTCAGAAGGATCGTTGTATAGAGCAGAGTTTGGAGACTGGGGTGTAGAAGGATCGTTAAAGAGAGCAGATTTTGGAGACTGTAATGCAGATAGAGTTTTACAGAGAGCAGAGGTTAAAGACGGGGATGTAGTAGGACATTTATAGAGAGAACATGTTGGAGACTGATGTGCAGAAAAACTGTTACAAAGAGCAACGTTTGGAGACTGGGGTGCAGAAGGAGTATTTCAGAGAGCAGAGGTTGCAGTCTGAAGTACAGAAGAACACTTACAGATACCACAGTTTTGAGACTGTGGTACAAAAGGACTGTTACAGAGAGCAGAGGTTGGAGACTGGGGTGCAGAAGCCCGGATACAGAGAGCAGAGGTTTTAGACTGGGATGGAGAAGGACTGCTGCAGAGAGTAGAGGTTGGAGACTGTGGTGCATAAAGAGTGTAGTTACAGATAGCAGAAGTTGGAGACTGGGGTGCAGAAGGACTGATACAGAAAGCAGAGCTTGATGACTGGGGTGCAGTAAAACTGTTGCAGAGAGCAGAGGTTGGAGACTGAGAAGGGGAACGACTATTGCAGAGAGAAGATGTTAGAGACTTGGGTGCAGAAGGACTGTTGCAGAGAGCAGAGATAGTAGACTGGTGTGCAGAAGGACTATTGCAGAGAGAAGAGTTTTGAGACTGTGCTGCCAAAGGACTGTTACAGAGAGCAGAGTTTGGAGACCGGGTTCCTGAAGAATCTTACAGTGAGCAGAGGTTGGAGACTGAGGTTCAGGTGGATTGTTACAGAGAGCAGTGGTTGGAGACTAGAGTGCAGAAGGATCTTGGAGAGCAGAGGTTTCCGACTCAGGTGCAGAAACACTGTTACAGAGAGCAGAGGTTGGAGGCTGAGGTGAAGAAGGACTGTTACAGAGAGCAGAGTTAGAAGACTGAGGTGCAGAAGGACTGTTACAGAAAGCAGAGGTTGGAAATTGGGGTGCAGAAGGACCGTTAGAGAGATCAAAGTTTGTAGACTGCGGTATAGAAGGACTGTTACAGAGAGCAGAGATTGGAGACTGGGGTCCAGAAGGACTGTTATAGAGAGCACAGGTTGCAGACTGAGCTGCAGAAAGATCTTGGAGAGCAGAGGATTCAGACTGAGGTGCAGAAGGAGTCTTACAAAGATCAGAGGTTGGACACTGAGGTGTAGAAGGACTGTTACAGAGAGTAGAGGTTGAAGACTGGGGTTCAGAAAGACTGATAGAGAAAGCAGAGATTGAAGACTGGGGTGCAGGAAGACCTCTACAGAGAGCAGAGGTTGGAGACTGCATTACGTAAGGACTGTTACAGAGAGCAGATATTGGAGACTGGGGAGAAGAAAGACTGTTGCAGAGGACAGATGATGGAGACTCAGGTGCCCCAGGACACTTGCAGGAAGCAGTGGTTGGAGCCTGGGGTGGAGAAGGTATGTTAGAGAGAGCAGAGTTTGGAAACTGGAGTGCAGAGGATCTTACAGAGAGCAGATGTTGGAGACTGTGGTGCAGGAGGACTGTTGATGTAAGCAGAGTTTGGAGACTGAGGTGCAGAAGGACTGTTGCAGAGAGCAGTATTGGAGACTGGGATCCAGAAGGACTGTTGCAGAGAGCAGAGGTTGAAAACTGAGGTGCAAAAGGATTGGTGGAGAGAGCAGAGGTTGAAGACTGGTATTCAGAAGAACTGTTACAGAGAGGAGATTTTGGAGACTGGGTTGGAGAAGGATCCTACAGAGAGCAGAGGTTGGAGTATGAGGAGCAGAAGGACTGTTACAGAGAGTAGAGGATTGAGACTGAGGTGCAGAAGGAACTTATCAGAGTACAGAGCTTGGAGACTGAGGTGAAGAAGAATTGTTATAGAGAGCAGAGGTTGGAGACTGGGGTGCAGAAAACTTTTGTAGAGAGTAGACTTTTGAGACTGGGGTGCAGAAGGACTGTTGCAGAGAGCAGAGGTTGGAGACTGAGGTGCAGAAGGAGTCTTACAGAGAGCAGAGGTTGGAGACTGGGGTGCAGAAGGACTGATACAGAAAGCAGAGATTTGAGTCTTGGGGTGCAGAAAGACCGTTACAGAGAGCAGAGGTTTGATACTGCAGTACAGGAGGACTGTTACAGAGACCAGAGGTTGGAGACTGGGGTGCATAAGGACTGTAGAAGAAAGCAGATGTTGGTAACTAGGGTGCAGAAAGACTGTTGCAGAGAGCAGAGTTTTCAGACTGGGGTACAGAAGGACTGTTGCGGAGAGCAGATTTGGAGACTGGGGTGCAGAAGGATTGTTACAGAGAGCAGAGGTTCGAAACAGTTGGGCAGAAGTATCTTACAGAGATTAGAATTTGGAAACTGAGGTGCAGAAGGACTGTGTTACAGATCAGAGGTTGGAGACTGGGGTGAAGTTGGATCATTGCAGATGTTTGGAGACTGGGGTGAAGAAGAATCGTTGCAGAGAGCAGAGGTTGGAGACTGGGGTTCAGAAGGCCTGCTATAGAGAGCAGAGTTTTGAGACTGGCGTGCAGAAGGCCTGTTACACAGAGGAGAGGTTGGAGACTGGGGTGCAGAATGACTGTTACAGAGAGCAGAGTTTGGACACTGGGTTGCTGAAGGCACTTACAGAGAGCAGATGTTTGAGCCTGAGGTGCAGGTGGACTGTTAATGAGAGCAGTGGTTGGAGACTGTGGTGCAGAAGAATCTTAGAGAGCAGTTGTTTCAGACTGAGGTGCAGAAGTACTGTTACAGAGAGCAGAGGTTGGAGACTGATGTGTAGAAGGACTGTTACAGAGAGCAGAGTTTAGAGACTGAAATGCAGAAGGACTGTTACAGAAAGAAGAGGTTGAAAATTGGGGTGCAGAAGGACTGATTCAATAAGCAGAGGTTGGAGACTGGGTTGTAGAAGGATGGTTACAAGAGCAGAGGTTGGAGACTGTGGTACATAAGGACTGTTACAGAGAGCAGATGTTGGAGACTGTGGAGCAGAAGGACTATTACAAATGACAGAGGTTGGAGACTGGGGTGCCGTAGGACCCTCGCAGAAAGAAGAGGTTGGAGACTGCGGTAGAGAAGGAATGTTAGACAGAGCAGATTTTGGAAACTTGAGTGCAGAAAGATCTTACAGAAAGCAGAGGTTGGAGACTAAGGTGCAGAAGGACTGTTACAGAGAGCATAGTTTGATGACTGGGGTGCAGAAGAACTGTTACAGAGAGCAGACTTTGGAGACTGGGGTTCAGATGTATCTTACAAAGAGCAGAGTTTAGAGACTGGGGTGCAAAAGGACTGTTGCAGAAAGCAGAGGTTGGAAATTGGGGTGCAAAAGGACCGTTAAAAAGACCAGAGTTTGGAGACTGCGGTATAGAAAAACTGTTACAGAGCGCAGAGGTTGGAGACTGGGTGCAGAAGGAATGTTACAGAGAGCACAGTTTGGAGACTGAGGTGCAGAAGGATAGATAAAGAGAGCAGAGGTTTGAGACTGAGGTTTAGAAGGACTGATACAGAAAAGCAGAGTTTGGAGACTGGGGTGCAGAAGGACCCTTACGGAGAGCAGAGTTTTGGAGACTGCGGTACAGAAGGACTGTTACAGAGAGCAGATGTTGGAGACTGGGAGCAGAAGGACTGTTGCACAGGACAGAGGTTGGAGACTGGGGTGCCGCAGGACACTTGCAGAAAGCAGAGGTTAAAGACTAGGTGGAGAAGGAATGTTTCAGAGAACAGAGTTCGGAAACTAGAGTACAGAAGGATCTTACAGAGACCAGAGTTTGGAGACTGTGGTGCAGAAAGACTGTTGCACACAGCAGAGATTGGAAACTGAGGTGTAGAAGTCCTGTTACATAGAGTAGAGTTTTGAGACTGGGGTGCAAGAGGATCGTTGAAAAGCAGAAATTGGAGATAGGGGTGCTGTAGGATCATTGCAGAGAGCAGAGGTTGGAGACTGGGGTGCAGAAGTACTGTTGCAGAGAGCAGATTTTAGAAACTGGGTTTCAGAAGGACTGTTACAAAGAGCAGAGGTCTGTGACTGAGGTGCAGAAGCACTCTTAAAAAGAGCAGAGTTTGGAGATTGGGGTACAGAATAAGTGTTACAGAGACCAGAGGTTGGAAACTGGGGTTCAGATGGATCTTACAGAGAGCAGAGTTTGGAGACTGGGTGCAAAATGACTGTTACAGAATGCAGAGTTTAAAGACTAGGTTTAAGACGGATTATACAGACAGCAGAGTTGAAAGACTGAGGTGCAGAAAGACTGTTACAGAGAGCAGAGGTAGGAGACTGGGGTGGAGAAGGGTCGTTGCAGAGAGTAGAGTTTTCAGAATGAGGTGTAGAAGAACTTTTGCAGAGAGCAGATGTTGAAGACTGGGGTGCAGAAGGACTGTTGCAAAGAGCAGATGTTGTTAACTAGGGTGCAGAAAGACTGTTGTAGAGAGCAGAGGTTGGAGACTGGGTGCAGAAGGACTGTTACAGAGAGAAGATGTTGGAGAATGAGGTGTGGAAGTCCTGTAACAGAGAGCAGAGGTTGGAGATTTGGATGCAGAAGGACTGTTACAGAGAGCAGGTTGGATACTGGGGTGCAGAAGGATTTTACAGAGAGCAGAATTTGGAGACTGTGTTGCAGAAGGACTGTTACAGAAATCAGAGGTAGGAGACTGGGGTGCAGTAGGATTAATGCAGAAAGCAGAGGTTGGAGACTGGAGTGCAGAAGTATCGTTGCAGAGAGCAGATTTTGGAGACCGGGGTGCAGAAGGCCTGCTACAGAAAGAAGAGTTTGAAGACGGAGTGAAGAAGGCCTGTTACAAAGAGGAGAGGTTGGAGACTGGGGTGCAGAAGGACTGTTATAGGAAGCAGAGGTGCAGACTGGGTTGCTGAAGAATCTTACACAGAGCAGAGTTTGGAGACTGCAGTACAGAAAGACTGTTACAGTGAGCATACGTTGGAGACTAGGGTACAGAAGGAGTGTTCCAGAGAGCAGATGTAGGAAACTGTGGTTCAGAATGACTGTTGCAGAGAACAGAGGTTAGAGAATGGGGTGTAGAAGGACTGTTGCAAAGAGCAGCGGTTGGGGATCGAGGTGCAGAAGGACTGTTACAGAGAGCAGTGTTTGGAGACTAGGGTGCAGAAAAATTTTACAGCGAGCAGAGGTTGGAGATAGGGGTGCAGAAGTACTTTTGCAGAGAGCAGAGGTTGGAGACTGGGGTGCAGAAAGACTGTTATAGAAAAGAGGTTGGAAATGGGGAGAAGAAAAATTGTTACAGAGAACAGAGGTTGGAGACTCAGGTGAAGCAGTACCGTTGCAGAAATCAGAGGTTGGAGACTGTGGTGGAGAAGTATGTTACTGGGAGCAGAGTTTTGAAACTGTGGTGCAGAAGGATATTACAGAGAGCAGGTTGGAGACAGGGATTCAGAATGACTGTTGCATAGAACAGATGTTGGAGACTGGGGTGCAGAAGGATCGTTGCAGAGAGCATAGGTTGGGAGACTGGGGTGCAGAAGGATCGTTGCAGACAGCAGAGGTTAGAGACTGGGAAGCAGAAGGACTGTTACGGACAGAAGAGTTTGGATACTGAGGTGCAGAAGAATCGTTGCTGAGAGCAGAGTTTGGAGAATGAGGTGCAAAAGGACTGTTGCAGAGAGCAGAGGTTGGAGACTGAGGTGCAAAAGGACTGTTACAGAGAGTAGAGGTTGAAGATTGGGTGCAAAGGCCTGTTACAGAGAGCAGAGGTTCGAGACTAGGTTGCAGAAGAACTGTATCAGAGAGCAGAGATTTTAGACAAGGTTGCACAAGGAACTTACAGAGAGCAGAGGTTGTAGACAAAGATGCAGCTGGACTGTTACAGAGAGCAGATGTTGGAGACTAGGGTGCAGAAGGATCGTTGAAGAGAATAGAGTTTTCAGATTAAGGTGCAGAATGAATTTTGCAGAGAGCAGATGTTGAAGACTGGCTTGGAGAAGGACTGTTGTAGAGAGCAGTGTTTGTAGACTGAGGTGCAGAATCACTGTTACAGAGAGAAGAGGTTGGAGAATGGGGTGCAAAAGGTCTGTTACAGATAGCAGAGGTTGAAGACTGGTGTGCAGAAAGACTGTTACAGAAAGCAGCGTTTGGAGACAGGGTTGCAGAAGGATCTTACAGAGAGCAGAGGTTGGAGACTGAGGTATAGCAGGACTGTTACAGAGAGCAGAGGTTGAAGACTGGAGTGCAGAAGGATCATTGGCAGAACAGATTTTTTAGACTGTGGTGCAGGAGGAATGTTGCAGAGAGAAGAGTTTGAAGACTGAGGTGCAGAAGGACTATTACAGAGGGCAGAGGTTGGAGACTGTGGTGGAAAACGACGGATACAGAAAGCAGAGGTTGGATACTGGGGTGCATAAGGACCCTTACAAAGAACAAAGGTTGGAGACTGCGGTACAGAAGTAGTGTTACAGAGAGCAGAGGGTGGAGACTTGGGTGCAGAAGGACTGATACAGAAAGCAGAGGTTGGATATTGGTGTGCAGAAGGACCGTTACAGAGAGCCTATTTTGGAGACTGCACTACACCAGGACTGTTAAAGAGAACAGAGGTTAAAGAACGGGTGCAGAAGGACTGTTACAGAGGTCAGAGTTTACAGACTTGGTTGCAGAAGGATCTTACAGAGAGCAGATGTTGGAGACTGAGGAGCAGAAGCACTGTTACAGGGAGAAGAGGTTGAAGACTGAGGTGCAGAATGACCGTTGTAGAGAGCAGACTTGGAGACTGAGGTGCAGAAGCATCGATACAGAGAGCAGCGGTTGGAGACTTGGGTGCAGAAGAACTGATACAGAAAGCAGAGGTTGGAGACTCGGGTGCAGAAAGACCCTTACAGAGTGCAGAGGTTGGAGACTGCAGTACAGAAGGACTTTTACAAAGAGCAGGGGTTGGAGACTGGAGTGGAAAAGAACTGTTTTAGAGAGCAAATGTTGGAGTCTGTGGTGAAAAAGGACTGTTGGAGAGAGCTTAGGATGGAGACTGGAGTGTAGGAGTACTGTGGCAGAGAGCAGAGTTTGCAGACTGTGTTGCAGAAGGACTGTTACAGCGGGAAGAGTTTGGAGACTGTGGTGGAACATGACGGATACAGAAAGCAGAGGTTGGATACTGGGGTGCATAAGGACCCTTACAAAGAACAAAGGTTGGAGACTGCGGTACAGAAGGACTGTTACAGAGAGCAGAGGTTTGAGACTGGGGTGCAGAATAACTGTTGCAGAGAACAGAGGTTGGAGACTGGGGTGCAGAAGGTTCGTTGGGGTGAGCAGAGTATGGAGACTGGGGTGTAGATGGACTGTTGCAGAGAGCAGAAGTGGAAGACTGGGATGTAGAAAAAATTTTGCAGAAGCAGATGTTAGAAACTTTGGTGAAGAACGACTGTTGCATAAAGCAGAGGTTGGAGACTGGGGTGCAGAAGGATAGTTAAGAGAGCAGAGGTTGGAGACTGGAGTGCAGAAAGATCGTTGCAGAGAGCAGAGGTTGGAGACTGGGATGCAGAATGATAGTTGCAGAGAGAAGAGGTTGGAAACTGTGGCGAAGAAGGATAGTTAAAAAGAGCAGAGTTTGGGGATTATGGTGAAGAAGAACTTTTACAAAGAGCACAGGTTGAAGACTGGGGTGCAGTAGGACTTTTACAGAGAGTACAGGTTGGAGACTGAAGTGTAGAAAAACTGTTGCAGAGAGCAAAGTTTGGAGTCTTGGGTGCAGTTTGAGTGATGCAGAGAGCAGAGGATGGAGACTGAGGTGCAGAAGAACACTGACAGAGACCAGAGGTTGGAGACTGCTTTACAAAAGGACTGTTTAAGAGAGCAGAGGTTTGAGACAGGTGTGCAGAAGGATGTGACAGACAGCAAAGTTTGGAGATTGGGGTGAAGAAAAACATTTGCGGAGAGCAGAAGTTGGAGACTGGGGTGCAGAAGAATCTTTGAAAAAGAAGAGTTTGGAGACTGGGGTCAAAAGTCTTGTTACTGACAGCAGAGTTTGGAGATTGGGGTGCAGAAGGCCTGTTACATAGAGCAGTGCTTGGAGACTGGGATGCAGAAGGTCAGTTACAGAGAGCAGAGTTTAAAGACTGGGTTGCAGAAGGATCTTACAAAGAGCCGAGGTTGTAGACTGACATACAGAAGGACTGTTACAGAGAGCAGAGGTTGGAGACTGAGGTGTAGAAGGTTCGTTGCAGGGAGCAGAGTTTTCAGACTGAGGTGCAGAAGGACTGTTACAGAGAGCAGAGATTTTAGCCTACGGTGCAGAAGGCTTGTTACAGAGAGCAGAGGTTGAAGACTGGGGTGTAGAAGGACTGTTGCAGAGAGCAAGGTTGGAGATTGGGATGCAGAAGGACTGTTGTATAGAGCAGAGGATTTAGCCTGAGGTGCAGAAAGTCTGTTACAGAGAGCAGAGGTTAGAGACTGGGGTGCAGAAAGACTGTTGCAGAGAGCAGAGGTTGCAGAGTGAGGTGCAGAAAGACTGTTGTAGAGAACAGAGGTTGGAGACTTGGGTGCAGAAAAACCATTGCAGAAAACAGAAGTTGGAGACTGGGTTTCAGAAGAATCTTACAGAGAGCAGAGGTTAGACAGTGTGGTGCAGAAGGACTGTTGAAGAGAGCAGAAGTTGGAGATTGGGACGCATAAAGACCCTTGCAGAGAGAGAGGTTGGAGTCTGAGGTGCAGAAAGAAAATTACAGAGAGCAGAGTTTGGAGACTGGGGTTAAGAAAAACTGATACAGAAAGCAGAGTTGGAGACTGGGGAGCAGAAGGATCCTTACAGTGAGCAGAGTTTGGAGACTGCAGTACAGAAGGACTGTTAAAGAGAACAGAGGTTGGAGACTGGGGTCGAGAAGGACTGTGGCAGAGAGCAGATTTTGGAGACTGGGGTGCAGAAAAACTGTTACAGAGAGAAGAGGTTGGAGATTTGGGTGCAAACGGCCTGTTAGAAGATAAGAGTTTGGAGACTGGGGTGCAGAAGGACTGTTGCAGAGAGCAAGGATGAAGACTGGGGTGCAGAAGGAATGTAGCAGAGAGCAGAGGTTTTATCCTGGGGTGCAGAAGGCTTGTTAAAGAGAGCAGAGGTTGGAGACTGGGCTGTAGAAAGACTGTTGCAGAGAGTAGAGGTTGGATATTGCCGTCCAGAAGACTGTTGTTGAGAGAAGAGGTTGGAGACTGAGGTAGAGAAGGACTGCTGCAGAAATTAGAGGTTGGAGACTGAGGTTCAGAAGGACTCGTACAGAGAGCAGAGGTTGAAGACTGGGGTGCAAAGGACTTATACAGAAAGCAGGACGTTGGTGACCTGGGTGCAGAAGGATTGTTGCAGAGAGCTGAGGTTGAAGAGGCGGTGGAGAAGGACTG